>NW_028318268.1:3065000-3170549 GCF_062004578.1 Staurois parvus
GTTACCGGTAAGTCTAACTCTGATTTTCTCCCTACGTCTTCCAGGACAGCCATCTGAGACGATAAACGAGAACTTACCCCCTTAGGGTGGGTCCACCGCCTGGAGGACCTTGCGTCTGAACGCCTGTTCCTTATCTGACAGGATATCCAAGCGATAATGCTTCACGAAGGTGGAAAACCTCGACCAAGTGGCTGCCTTACAGATCTCCTCCGGCGAAGCCCCGGCTCTCTCCGCCCAGGACGCTGCCAAGGATCTAGTTGAGTGGGCCCTAACAAAAGGAGGTGGAATCCCCAAAACCTTGTAAGATTCCCCAATAGCCAGCCTAATCCATCTGCCTATCGTGGCTTTAGATGCTGCTAACCCCTTTCTCTGCCCTGAAAACAAAACAAAAAGGGAATCAGATTTCCTAAATTCCCTGGACCTGTCTAAATAAATTACAAGACTCCTCTTTACATCCAGCAAACCTAGGCTGTCTTCCTCTTATACTTAGAGCCCGAAGAGGTGGGGGCTTCCTCCTCCTCGGACCCTGAACCTAACTGGGAGGATGTCCGAGATCGAGGAACGTCTTCCTCCTCATCCGGAACTACCTGCCGGGAGGGCATGATCCCCAATGCAGACTGCGAACCAATCTCCAAAGGAGACTGAACCCTATCCAGAAGGGACCTAAACGCCTGAAAAGTTGCCGACATATCCTCTTTAATAGAGGACAAAACTTTATGGCATGTAGTAAAAGATTCGTCTCTAACAAGACCATCAATGCAGTTGCGGCATAAAGGCTTCTCACTACCTGCGCCTAACTTGGCCGCACACACTGCACATCTCCTCTTTGGGGCCTGTACTGGGGTCCTGTCCTGTGTTTTAGTCTAAAGAAGAAATGACAAAAAACAAACAGAACTAGGCACTTGAAAGGAACAAAATCCCAGGACCCCCACTGCATCCAGTACTGTGGAAAAATTGCAGCGTACCCTAACACCCACAACCTCGGGGACTTAAGGGACCTCCAAAAAACACCCCCCCCCAGGAATATAGCATAAAGGGGAGCCTCCCCAAGCTTACCTGGGAGGAGCCGGTACCGGGACCTGGGTCAGCCTGAGAAGGTCCTGCTTCCATCATCCCCCTGGCGTGGAGACAGCGCCGCCGCTCCGCACGCCCACCGGCTTTTAATTCCCCTGGTGGTGCCTGCGCCTCTTGGAGATCGGAGCCGGCTCCGGCGCCCGGCGCTGACGTCACCGGCGGACTTCCGGCCTGTGGAGCGCATCCGCCCTGCTACTTCCGGTTGCTGGAACGCAAGGCCGCGCCCAACCGGAAGTCCCGCCTCTCCCCTGCACATTCAACTGAATGCCGGGTCAGAGGAGAGGCCACGATCGGGGCGAGCCCCAGTGACATGCGGCAGCGCCGGTTACCCACCTGGGCCTGAAGGACACCACCAGATGCCAGCCCCACCACGTGGAAGGCACCGGGGACGGAGGTCAGACCGCACCACACCCTTCCAGGCCAGCCTTCCTGAGGGTGCGAGGATCACCCTGGCTCCTACGGCGCGCATCCTTCCGGCTCAGGAAACACAAAAAACTGGATATGAGGCCCGGAGGCCCGCCTTTTAAAGGCATGGGGGATGGTGTGTTTCCTGACCCGGAGGGAGGAGCCCAAGGTCTCAGATGGCTGTCCTGGAAGACGTAGGGAGAAAACATCTTTCCGCAGGTGTAGAGCCTGTGAAAAGATGTTTTTCTGACATTTTATGATATATTGTGCATTAACACAGAAATCTGACCATACTTTGGCAGAACCAGTGTACTGTATACAGTATCTGCTAGATACGCTTGTATAGTGTATCAAAGCCCAAAACAATACTTCAATGCCCACCCGTTCTTCAATGTAATGGCTGCATTTTTTTTCTTTTTTCAGGCTTTTCTTGCTACTGGAGATACTGGCAGTAACACTTTCTGTCGTTGGGTTGTTAGTTACACACCTGATCAGAACTAGAACCCCCCCAACCTCTCCATTAGATATAGGGATCTTGCATTGCATTTCAAAGAAGATAGAGGAGACAGCTAATATTGCTTTAGACGCAAGTTACAAGAACAAAGTATTTCACAGGATAAAAGGGTATTTCTCTTTACTTGCAGAAAAATGTACTCAATCTTAAGAAAAGCTAATACAGCCAAAAGACTGATAAGCTGCAATATATACATTGTTTAGAATTGGATTTAAATATCCTGTATGCTAGGCATCACTAAATGGAGGACCACGGTCTGCACCCAGACCAAGTAACAGTCTGATCCAGACTACCATCTGGGGGGAACACAACACAATGTGGAAGAAACTCATGTGAAAGAGGGCTGAAGACACTGATGTAAAAGGAGAACTGTGGTGAAGTGTGTGTCCTGAGGACACGGATGTAAGAAGGGGACTGTGATATAAAATGTGGGGGGCTGGGATTTAAAGGATCTGAGTCATAGCACAAAAATGCAATCCGAACCACTGCTGGAAGAAAATTTTAATAACTGCATTTTAGTTCAATATCTCTGCTCTCTGCCTAAATGAGCACTGAGCTCTGCAACTAAACTTCTGTTTAAAAAAAAAACAAAAACAAAAAAAAAAAAAACAAAAAAAAAAAAAAAAAAAAAAAACAGCCGCCAGTTCAGCAGAGGCATCTTGAAAAGTAACAAACCAAAATATGTTGGAGAATCAGAGGTTTCACTTAAGGCCTCCCAAAGTCCTGTGTAACATGCTAGTTACTCTTCACCAAAAGGCTGTACCCTCGAGTGAAGATGTACCCTGACTTTCATCACTGGAGCTTGGAGCCACACAAGCTTGGAGTTTGAATTAACACAATCAAAAACCGCACAAGTGCCTAAATTAAATAAACACACTAAGAGGATATCCTCTCTAAAAGCTAAATAATATCTGATATTGCTCTAAAGTGCAATCAAAGTAATATGTAAATATTATGCACAAACACATATATATACACAAATATAAAAACAGTGAATAAAGTGCTCAAAAAGGTAAACCAATACCAAAAATTAAAGTGCAAAATAATTAGCATAGACTGTTAAACAGGTGAAACTCAAAAAATTAGAATATCGTGCAAAAGTTCATTTATTTCATTAATGCCACTTAAAAGGTGAAACTAATATAGGAGATAGGACTCATTACATGCAAAGCAAGATAGTTCAAGCCGAGATTTGTCATAATTGTGATAATTATGGCTTACAGCTCATTAACACCCCAAATCCACAATCTCAGAAAATTAGAATATTACATGCAATCAATAAAACAAGGATTGTACATAGAACAATATTGGACTTCTGAAAAGCATAAGCATGCATATGTACTCAATACTTGGTTTGGGCCCCTTTTGCAGCAATTACTGCCTCAATGCGGCGTGGCATGGAAGCTATCAGCCTGTGGCACTGCTGAGGTGTTATGGAAAACCAGGATGCTTCAATAGCGGCCTTCAGCTCTTCTGCATTGTTCGGTCTCATGTCTCTCATCTTTCTCTTGGCAATGCTCCATAGATTCTCTACAGGGTTCAGGTCAGGCGAGTTTGCTGGCCAATCAAGCACAGTAATCCCACGGTCATTGAACCAGGTTTTGGTGCTTTTGGCAGTGTGGGCAGGTGCCACGTCCTGCTGGAAAATGAAGTCAGCATCCCCATAAAGCTTGTCTGCAGAAGGAAGCATGAAGTGCTCCAAAATCTCCTTGTAGACGGCTGCGTTGACCCTGGGAATTAATGAAGCACAGTGGACCAACACCAGCAGATGACATGGATCCCCAAATCAACACAGACTTCAAGCATCTTGCAGTGTGTGCCTCTCCATTCTTCCTCCATACTCTGGGTCCTTGGTTTCCAAATGAGATGCAAAAGTTGCTCTCATCAGAAAAGAGGACTTTAGACAACTGAGCAACAGACCAGGTCTGTTTTTCTTTAGCCCAGGTAAGACGCTTCTGACGGCGCTTGTTGTTCAGGAGGAATACGACATTTGAAGCCCATGTCCAGGATCCGTCTGTGTGTGGTGGCTCTTGATGCGCTGACTCCAGCCTCAGTCCACTCCTTGTGAAATTTCCCAACACTTTTAAATGGCCTTTTCCTGACAATCCTCTCCAGGCTGCGGTCATCCCTACTGCTTGTGCACCTTTTTCTTCCACACAACTTTCTATTAATGTGCTTTGATACAGCACTTTGTGAACATCCAACTTCTTTTGCAATTACCTTTTGAGGCTTTCCCTCCTTATGGAGGGTGTCAATGATGGTTTTCTGCACAACTGTCAGGTCAGCAGTCTTTCCCATGATTGTGATTCCTACTGAACCAGGCTGAGAGACCATTTAAAGGCTCAGGAACCCTTTGCAGGTGTTATGGCTTAATTATCTGATTAGAGTGGGACACTTTGAGCCTAGAATATTGCACCTTTTCACAATATTCTAATTTTATGAGATTGTGGATTTGGGGTTTCCATGAGCTGCAAGCCATAATCATCACAATGATGACAAATCACAGCTTGAACTATCTTGCTTTGCATGTAATGAGTCTCATATATTAGTTTCACCTCTTAAGTTGCATTACTGAAATAAATGAACTTTTGGACGATATTCTAATTTTTCGAGTTTCACCTGTATATACCCCCATAGGGACTGTCACATATATGCTAATTATTTTGCACTTTAATTTTTGGTATTGGTTTACCTTTTGCAGATTTGTATGAGCATAATAATTTATATATTACTTTGATTGCACTTTAGCGCAACACCAAATAGTTACACAATATTTGAAGCCCTAGGTAATGCCCCTTTTATATAATTACCTCTTCTACAAAATGAAAGTCCTCATTTCCCTGCACATAACCTGGTTTAGAAAACTGTCTAAAGCAACTTTATTAGGAGATTATCAGTACTACAAAAAAAAAAAAAAAAAAAAAAAAGAGAAGAAGGAAGGAAGATTGTTGCACATGATTGGATGATAGAAATCAGCAGAGCCTTCATGTCAGAGCTTCTCTTCAGATATAGAGCAAGTGCACAGATTATTTGCCTTTAGTAAATCAACTCCAGTGTGTTTCCCATTTAAGCCTTTGAAACAGTTCCAGCATGGAATAGTTTATCGGCCCAACTGCCATTAGCATAACCATATTACAAATAGTAAAACCACCTTGGCACTGAATGTTTTCTCCAGCTGGTCCTTGTAGTCCTTGATTTGCAGCTCATGATCTCCTCTGAGTTCTTGCAGGGCCTCGGCCAACTTGCTCTCAAATTCTATTCTTCGACCAGAATCTATTTCTACAATCCTGGTATCATGCCGTTTCCTCATCTCATTCAGCTCCTGTAAAATACAAGGAACAAGAACATATTTCACATTATTAAGTAAATAAAAGTATGCCTGAACAGTGTATCTCAATGTAGTCTTTTGATAATTTTCTATAGCACTGCCTCCACATATAGAGGATAAAATACAAGCTGAAGGCAACCAATGTCTTACCAGTAACGGAGAGCAGAGATCTGACTTATTATGGAGACTACTGTAGATAGAAATCTCAAATGTTGTGGCATTAAACCTCGCTGCACAAGAAATGGTTCCTTCAGAGATGAAAGTGCAATGGAGAAACCATTTCATACAAACTGAGGTTTAATAAAAAAAAAAAATAAATAATCACAAAAATGGGTATGAATACCTGCATGCAAGGTAAGAAAACAGTGTAGGCCATCAGCTACCAGACCACTGTAAGGGCCATTTCACAGTTCCCGAACGCTAAAAAAAAAAAATGCTCCAGCTGTCTGTTTTGGGCTGCAGTAAGGTGTGATGTGCGTTTTACATCACACAGTTCTTTTTGTCAATTTTATTTCAAGTGACTTTTTATTCAAGTCATCTTACAGTAGTGTGGTGTGCTGTGCGGTGACTTGTGGTGCCTTCCTGTGCACTGAGATAAAATGCAGCATGTCTGCATTTTATCACAGCTCAAAAGACAGGATAAAACAATGGGGTAGGTTATAACTGAATCAAAAAGTTAACCAACTCACCATACTTTTTCGGTGTGGTCCTCATAACTAATTAATTTAGGCAAAAGAAACAGAAAAGCCTAGGGTATCCTACTGAACAAGTGGTGAAACTCAGACATCCATGCAGTTTAATTTACACGTTGTATTACAAAAAATAGTAAAATTTAAACAAAATAAAAAATGCAACATAATCAACCTTCAAATAAAAAAAAAAAAAAAAAAAAACCCACCCCCCACATTGTTTTCATAAAACCCATATTCAGCGTCGGGACATCAGCTACACATTCATGCCTATAGTGGGCCCAGTAGAAAGCACACTCTAGGATGACAGCAGCAGTGTGGGGCTGTGGAAAATCCACCTTAGGTCTCAAACATAGTTTCCATACTGAAAATCCACCTGGGGCAATAAGTGAATCTAACAAGAGGATGAAGATGACCAAATAGGGAAAACCACAGCTCACTGCACCACACCTCCAGGCTGCACTGCAGTGTGAATTGAGAAGAGAGAAAATAGTTGTTTTTTATGTGCCCTAGCAGTGACTGGCATTTCTCCGGTATGGAAAAACATCCCTGTACTAGTGGGGATGAGTCCCTAGTGATGTTACAACCTGCTGCAACGCATGTAAAAGAATTGTAAAAGTATGACCATGTTCCTAGTCATTGCTACGTGCTAAGAAACTTAGTCACTCCTCCCAATGCATTAAAAACAAAAAAGTATACCATATAAAAAAATAAATAAATAAATAAACACACAAAACTAAACTAAAACCAAAAAAGTAAAAAAAGTGACAAAAATAAAAAATGTATACTTTTCAACCATTTGCTGACAGTTTGTAATGTACCTGACTGTGTACATTTTTCTCAAAATCCAACTGCTCCTTAAGGGTTTGCATTTTATTCTCCAGGTCCACTCTCCATAGCATTTCATCATGCAGCTGTTTTGTTGTGTCCCTCAATGAAGATTCAAGCTGTAAAATATAAATGGATGTGAAGATAAAATATATATTTTATACACATGCATACATATCTATAAGCCTAATACTAGTCAGATCAAATGTTGTATTGCACAAAAATGCATCAAAAACGTTACTACAACACTCTAGATGGAAAGCCACCAATCACATCCATTTGATCATGCAGTGCAGCATTTCCCTCCCCTGCTGCTGTACCTTTCAGGTGATGAGACCAGCAAGGTGCTAGCCATGTTCACAGATTTCTCAGTAGCACTTCCTGGCTCAATGTCAGGGCTGTGCAGGATAGCCGAGCATAAGGAGACAGAGGTCTGTTGTGACCTATGATGTCTCCACAAAAAGGATCTTCTGTTATCTGATCAACTGCCAGATGTCCAGATTGTAAAAGATCAGGTATACCTACCTGTCCAGCAGTCACAAGTGTCCCTGGCTGCAGCAGGTATAGGACCAACATAGGAAAAACAGCATGCGCTCGCAGCAGCAGATATTCACACAATGGGGAGTGTGGAATACCCATGGCAAGAGGGGAGAAGCAAAGTGGCAGCATTTGAAGACATGGGCCATCAGAAAGGTAAGTATACAGTACATGATTGTGTGACATTGCAAAGGCTTCTTTTACAATTGACATGACTGGGACAGAGCAACTTTAAAGAGAAGTTTCACGCCCCCCCCCCCCCAAAAAAAAAAAAGTCAGAGTCAGCAGTTACAAATACTTACCTGTCCAGGGATCCATCGCTGTCCTCACCCGAGCCAGTTCTTCACCAGTCTTCAGGTCCAGGTATCAGTTACCGAAAAAAAGAAAAATGTAAAAAAACACACACAAAAAAATTGAATGGGCTGCCTTAATGCAGCACACATTAATGGGTGTCAGAATCCACCATACGGAAATAAAAAGGGGTGCGAATGGGCCCTTGGTAATAACTTTTAAATGTTGACGTCGCCAAGAATGATTGAGGGTATTTCAGAAGAGAGAAAGTAAGGTAGCCAGGCAGAGAAGCCATAAAAGGAAGGTAGATGCCAGTTCAGGGGGCCGGTAGATAACAGCAATTCTTACAGAAACAGAAGAGAATAGACGTATACAATGTGCCTCAAAAGAGAAGAGTGTCAGAGAAGGAGGTAGGTGAAGAACCTGATAGGTGCTCTGTGGGGCATGGACATGACAGCACATTACAATGCAGAGCAACTGCTATGCTGTACTGCAGGGTGGATGTGTTGCCTTATCTTGTAGTTGTACACGGAGGTACTATTCTAAATAAAATGCACCATATACCAGGCAAAGTGTTAACATGCATTGCTGAAATGGGTGGTAAAACACACGTATTACTGCGCATTACGCAATAAAATAGTGTGTAGCCAACTTAATACACTAAAATCCTCCTACCAAGTAGAAAAAGCAGGCTTCAGCGTTGGTGGTTTTTTTTTAGTTTTAGGTACCTACTATTAACAGTTTTGTATAAGGCCTCGTTCACACAAGCATAGTTCATTCTAACTTGAAGAAATGAGGGTAAACCGCACCAAAACATAGACTTTCAGTGTTTGAGGCCATTCACCCGCACACCTGTCGTGTTAATGCATACAGGCACTTCATCACCATAGACTTACACAGGCTGCCTGCAGGCAGCGGCAGCCACATAAGCCAAATGGCATCGTGTGAGGAGACCTGCACTTTTAAATTTACAAATATTTATTCAATAAAAAAAAAAAAAGTATCCTATTAGTAGAAATTTTGCAGGTTTCATTTTGTTTATGAGCACTAATGATGATTTTAAAGTAGAACAAAAATATTGATTTGATAAACATTTGTGAAACCATCAAGGAATCTTTCAAATCAACAGAGCTCTCCCTTATGCTCCATGCACACTAGCATTTTAAGCTCCTAGAAGCTAAATGGTGGTATCCTACGTGTCCATGCACACTATTGTAGGCTAGTACCGTTTTTCAAGCTTCAGGTCCTAGGAGCAGAAAAAAGTTAGTTTTTGTAGAATTTTTGGGATCATTTTTCCAGGCAGAAAAAAATAGAACACTGAACGCTCCTAACAGCGTTTTTCTACATGTACTGTACAAAAAAAAAAAAAAAAAAAAAAAACACACAACAAAAAATGCTAACACTACTACAAGCTGGCACAAAAAATGCTATTATCAGCGTATTTCATCCAGCTTTTTTTTCCTAGCGTTTGAGCTTAGAACAAAAAAAAAAAAAAAACAAAAAAAAAAAACCACTAGTGTGCATGGTGCCTAAAAGGAGGTTCAAAAGGCTCAAGATTTTTTTTTACCTTAATACATTCTCTGCATTAAGATTAAAAACCTTCTGTGACACAAGATCCCCCCCCCCCCCCCAACTTACCTTAGTCTTCAATCCAGCACTGTGCCCAAGAGAAACAACTAATTTCGCTCTCTCCAACCTCACAGAGCAGATTGATCACAGTGAGAGCCATTGGCTGCTGCTGCTGCTGTCAATCTAGTCCTATAGAGGGGAGCACTAGCTGCAGGAAAAACCAGAAGCGCCGCTGGGGGACCCCAGAAAGCAGAAAGGTATGAGGGCTGCTCTGTGCAAAACCATTGCACAGAGTAGTTAAGACCTTTTTTTTTTTATTTTAAATAAAAAAAACAAAAAAAAGGTTTAGAATAAATTAAATTCTACTCATCCTTTGCATTCAAAAAGTAAGGCTGTAATGTACAAGAGAAAAATTGGAGAAATGGTTAGGCCAACTGAGGTACAAAATGGGAGGCAGGGCACAAACCAAAGTGTTAACCCCTTCCCGCCGACGCCTCCCAGCCCTTTAAGAGATTCTGACGTCGGGAGGCGGGGCGCTGGGGCGTGGTTTAGGAATCATGTGACCGCCGTGATGACGCGTCACGGCGGTCACATGATCGGGAAAGGTCCCGTTCGAAAGAGCGGAGCGGGACCTTTCCGTGAGTACTACACATGTGTGCGGGGAGCGCGCAGGGCGCGCGCTCTCAGCACATATGTATTTAGTTCCATGGACGCAAATGTGCGGCCGCTCGGCGTCTAGGCCCAGACGCCGGGAGGCCGCACATCTGCGTGCGGCCGGCGCAAAGGGGTTAACATTTAACTAAACACAACACAA
Organism: Staurois parvus; assembly: GCF_062004578.1. Classification (NCBI taxonomy): domain Eukaryota; kingdom Metazoa; phylum Chordata; class Amphibia; order Anura; family Ranidae; genus Staurois; species Staurois parvus. The sequence continues at coordinate 3,075,050 of NW_028318268.1, forward strand.
AACTCCCCCCCCCCCCCCAAGATTTGGAGTGAAGGGGGACTAGAACGTCTCAGGTTTTATTGCTGTCTGTGCCCCTGTTAGGGAGATTCACCCCCACCATTTGTCCTGTTTATCGTTATCACCAAAACTGAAAGTAAAAGAAAAGACCAAATTTGTGGTGGACACTAGAACAGGAATAGCAGAGTAGACATTTCCCAATGGGGACACTAGTTCTGGTCACAACTTTCCAGGGATTTCCTCTCACTTCCTGTTTTGGGTCAGAAATGTAGTGAAATCTCTCCAATGGGACACAGATGGCAGAAAGGAAAAACTGGCAAAGATAACTCTCATTTACATTATCCAAAATGGAAAACAAAAATGTTTTGCCTTTAATGCCACTTTTCCTGACAAAATTTGGAAGCCATTTAGCTTGTACTATGATATTGTGAGCATAATTCCCATTTTCCTAAAACCTATAGGACTATATCAGACACCAGAAGGAAAGGAGAATAGGAAACCTCGTACTCCAGCTAGGTGTGTCTTCAGGTCTTCCTGTTGCTCTTCTAAACCTCTTTTGTTACTCAGAGCAGTCGCAAGTTCCGCTTCTTTTGAATTCAGCTTAGCTTCTGCATCTCTCAGTTGGTTCTGAGTAAGACTTAAATCGGATTCTTTCTTCGTGTTTCTGTAACACAAAAGTTATCTTATTATACTATAGAATACACAATTATCATACAGGATATTGGGTTGCAAGACAATCGCAGTAATTACTTCAAAAAGACTCAGCTTATTGGTGATTATTAGTGTATAATAAGAAAGCAAGCAATGACAAGTGCAAGAAAAACATAAAATATTAGTTTGTCCTTTCAAACTTGGCTCTTGAAGGGGGGGGGGTGCAAAAACTCAGCCTCTTTTGCATCTATGGAAGCCTGTCATGTTGTACTAGAGGTATGACTCTTGATTTATGAAAGATACACCTGGTGCCAATGCTGACATGCTGCATTTTTCCACACTGCACATCCCATTAGCATTGTGGTGTGAACAGGGCACATAGATGAGAAATTGTTTTCTAGGTTCAGTAACATTGATTCAGTGCGTTAAAAAAAATACAGGTAACCACACACAGTGTGAATACAAGCACTTAACCCCTTTGCTGCCAGTAGGAGGTCTTTCTTGACATTTTCTTAGTCGCATCCTACAGAAAAAGTCATGGTCCGCAGAGAGCTTGCAAAGCATCAGAGGGATCTCACTGTTAAAAGGTATTAGTCAGGAGAAGAGTACAAAAGAATTTTCAAGTGACTATATAAAATATGGTGCCGCGCCCTCTGTGCGAACAGGTGTTTAAATATAGAATATTAATGAATTGGTTTACTATCAATTCAATTTAGGTGAGTGGTTTACTATCTAGTGCAAAGTATCCAGATAATATGCATATATTCCAGTCCTCAAATCAGTTGCACTGCATGATTAGAATAATGATCAGACATAAATTTAACACAGAGCAATAATAGATTCAAAATCAAAAAAAAAAAAAAATTGTGTGAAAATGTCCAACTAATAAAAAAAAGTCCAGCCAAGTTTAGAGTCCCATCATGAGAAAATATACTCAAAATTAATTGCTTGTGAAGTACTCACACTTTCCAGACAGTCTGTAAGTGCTGGGCTGAAGAGCAAAGGATTGCCCTGGTGTAATTCTCTGTTGAGAGCTGAATGGGTTAATCACCTCTTCATTCCTGGATGTGCTCTTATGGATGAAGCCACGTGACCCTGTGGGCGCAACGCGTTGGGGAGGGACACTGACGTCACCATGTACCCGACTCCTTGGAACGGCGAGTATAGGCAGTGTGTGTCCACGCGCCGCTCAGGCTGGTCACACCGCTCTTCACTGGCAATTTTACACAAAGCGCTAAAAGTCTTTTAAAATATGTGAGTGCTCACTGATGGGGGGCACAGTCTCTGATGGGGGTGCTGCTTTTGATCGAGTGCTGTGTTGAAGGAGTGCGAAGCAGTTAAACACAGCAGTTGAACTAAAGCAGGAGAACTTAAGCAGCAGGAAGACACAACAACAACAAGAAACTCTACTGCACGCTGGACAGACTGCAAGCATACACCCTGGGAAACATCTCTTACATACCTGAGTCCCACTCCGTGTACCTTTATATAATACTCCCCCTCTTCTCCTAATCATATTACTATCGTCTGTTCCCAAATCTCATTTCTTTACCCCTCTGCTCCACCCCAAAACTTGTACATCTCCCCCTCATTGCTATCATCTCCCTACTACTGTTCTCATCACCTTCCCAAAATGCCTCTTCCACTCCTCCTCATTTTCCTCTCCTCCGTTCCCAAAATCCATTCACTATATCCCTCTGCTCCTCCCAAACATTTGTATATGTCCTCACTACTTCCTTCGCCCCTCTACAACACCCACCACCCTCCTCCTATTACTCCACTCTCCCACTGACCCGAACACCTCCACTAGTAGTTTCTCACACTCCTGCACATCCCGCTTCCATGCCACCTTTCTTACCCTTCTCCTCCTCCTAACCGCGGGGGACATCTCCCCGAATCCTGGCCCTCCACCACCTCCCTCACCCGCACAACACCCTCCCGCCTTCACGTCCTGCCGCAACCCCCGCAACATAGTATCTGTCCCCCTGCTCCCCTAAAATCTCCCCCCCCGTTTTCATGTGCACTCCTGAACGCCCGATCGGTGTGCAATAAGCTTACCGCCATCCACGACCTCTGTTTCCCGCTCCCTCAACCTCCTAGCGATCATGGAAACCTGGATCCAGCCCACTGACTCTACCTCCCCTGCTGCACTCTCCTACGGAGGTCTCGCCTGGACCCATTCACCCAGGCCTAACGGTCGTAAAGGTGGTGGGGTTGGTCTACTCCTGTCACCGCAGAGCACCTTCCGAGTCCTCCCAAACCCCCCCTCCCTATCCTTCTCCTCCTTCGAGGCCCACTGCGTCCAACTATTCTCCCCAACCCCCCTGAAGATTGCTGTGATATACCGGCCTCCTGGATCCATATCCCGCTTCCTGGATGACTTTTCCTTCTGGCTACCCTTCTTCCTCTCCTCTGAGCTACCCACCATCATCCTTGGGGATTTCAACATCCCTGTCAACCTCGACAACTCAGACACATCCCATCTCCTCCACTTAACCTCCTCCTTTGCACTTGCACAGTGCATACAATCCACCACCCACTCCAACGGTAATATCCTTGATCTCGTCTTCTCCAACCGCTGCGCTCCCCACAACCACACCCCCTTCCCTCTCTCTGACCACAACCTGATTACCTTCTCTATCTCCTCGTCCTCCAACGCCTACCCCTCCAAAATGTCACACTACTACCAGCCGTAACCTCCGCAACCATAACCCTGCCCCCCACCTCCACCCAGCACCTCACTCACTGCCCTTGAGATTGCCAATCACTTCAAAAACAAGATTGACACAATTCGCAAGGACATCGCCGCAACTCACACGCCCTCTCAACCCGTCCCCTCTCCCTCGACATAACCCGCAGGGACTTCGTCGCTGCTCAAACTCCCTCCAACCCCGTTCCCCCTCACTCAGCTACCCCCTCATCACCCCTCTCCCACGGCCCCACCACTGCTCTGACCCCCACTTCCACCCCACATTCCTCATACTGAAGCCCCCCCAACACTCCGCACCTTTGACCTTACTACCATCGAGGAAGTCTCCAAGATCCTCTATGATGCCCGCCTCACCACCTGCCCCCTCGACCCTATCCCCTCACAACTCCTACGACCTCCCTCCCCCTCCATCCTACGCTCCCTCACCCACATCTTTAATCTCTCCCTCTCCTCTGGCACTTTCCCCTCCCCTCTGAAACATGCACACATCACCCCCATACTTAAAAAGCCCTCCCTGGACCCCAATGACCTGAACAACCTCAGACCCATCTCCCTGCTCCCATTTACATCTAAACTCCTCGAGCGCCTAGTCTACACCCGCCTAAGCTCTCACCTCAACGACAACAACCTCCTCGATCCCCTACAGTCCAGCTTCCCTCCCCTACACTCCACCGAAACTGCCTTACTCAAAATCTCCAACGACCTGCTAACCACCAAAGATAATGGCCATTATTCAGTGCTCCTATTCCTTGACCTCTCTGCGGCCTTCGACACAGTCGACGACCCCCTCCTCCTCAAAAAAACTATACGCCCTCGGCCTCAGAGATTCTGCTCTCTCCTGGCTCTCATCCTACCTGTCACGACGCTCTTTCAGCGTTACCTATAATGCTACCACCTCCCCCTCACTCCCCCTCTCTGTTGGGGTCCCTCAAAGCTCTGTCCTCGGGCCCCTTCTCTTCTCCATCTACACCTCCTCCTTTGGCCAACTCATACACTCTCACGGCTTCAACTACCACCTCTATGCCGACGCCACACAAATCTCTCTCTCAACCCCCCACCTCACCCCCTCGGTCTCCGCCCGAATCACACACACCTACTGAGCGACATAACAGACTGGATGTCGCTCCACTTCCTTAAACTGAACCTCTCCAAAACAGAGTTTCTTGTCTTCCCCCCAGCCCGGACACCACCCCCCATTGACTTCTCCGTCACATCCAACAACGCCATCATCAAACCCGCCCCGCAGGCCAGAGTACTTGGTGTCATTCTGGACTCCAACCTATCCTTCCAGCCCCAAGTCCAATCTTTAACAAACTCGTGCAGACTCCACCTCCGCAACATCGCCAAAATCCGCACGTTCCTAACCCCAGAAACCACTAAACAGCTCATCCACTCCCTCATCATATCACGACTCGACTACTGCAACTCCCTCCTCACTGGCCTGCCTCGCCGCTGGCTATCCCCGCTTCAGTCGATCCTGAATACGGCTGCCAGACTCATTCACCTTTCCAACTGCTCCGTTTCCGCCACCCCCCTCTGCCAATCCCTCCACTGGCTTCCGATTGCGCAATGGATCAAATTCAAAATCCTAACACTGACGTACAAAGCCGTCAGCCATACTGCCCTGAACTACATCACTGACCTAATATCAAAGTACCGCCCAGCACGCACACTCCGCTCCTCACAAGACCTCCTCTCTAGTTCCCTGGTCTCCTCCTCCCATGCCCGCCTCCAGGACTTCTCCAGGGTGTCACCCATCCTCTGGAAATCCCTGCCCCAACCCATCAGATTATCACCTACTCTCCTCTCCTTTAGGCGCACCCTGAAAACCCATCTCTTCAGGGAAGCCTACCCCACCCCCTGCTAACTTGCCGACCTCCTCCACTCTTCCTACCACTCCATCCCCCACAGCTATCTCCTCCCTCCTAGATTGTAAGCTCGAAAGAGCAGGGCCCTCGATCCTCTCATGTTTTGCATTGTATTGCTATTGTTCTGTCACATGTTCTGTCCCCCTTTGTAATGTACAGCGCTGAGCGAACCATTGGCGCTTTATAAATACTGTATAATAATAATACTACTAGGCACAAATAAATATTGGTTTTGTATCAAGGATAAGGCACTATCCCTTTCTCTTTTCATCTCAGCACACACGTGGAGTATTAGGGAGAAGGAATATAAGCCTGAGGAAGGGAGGATCCATACTTTGCATTCATCCATAACAGCACATCCAGAAATGAAGAGGTGATTAAACTATTGAATTGATAGTAAACCAATTCATTAATATTCTATATTTAAACATCTGTTCGCACAGAGGGCGTGGCACCATATTTTATTTAGTCACTACAAATATATGAGGATGTAAAGAGGAGCCTGCAAACTCATTTTTTATTATATATACTCCTAGTGGCTCACGGGTAATTTCACATTTTGTTTGCTTTAAAAATTTCCAAGGCATTAGATATGCCATGGAACACAGTAAAGACAGTCATCATTAAGAGGAGAAAATATGGCGCAATAGTAACATTAACAAGAATTGGACTTCCCTCTAAAATTGATGAAAAGACAAGAAGAAAACTGGTCTGGAAGGCTGCCAAGAGGCCTACAACATTAAAAAGGAGCTGCAGAAATATCTGGCAAATACTGGCTGTCTGGTACATGTGACAACAATCACCCGTATTCTTCATATGTCTGGGCTATGGGGTAGATTGGCAAGATGGAAGCCTTTTCTTACGAAGAAAAACATCCAAGCCCAGCTAAATTTTGCAAAAACACATCTGAAGTCTCCCAAAAGCATGTGGGGAAATGTGTTATGGTCTGATGAAACCAGGGTTGAACTTTTTGGCCATAATTCCAAAAGATATATTTGGCGCTAAAACAACACTGCACATCACCAAAAGAACACCATACCCACAGTGAAGCATGGTGGTGGCAGCATCATGCTTTGGGGCGGTTTTTTTTAAGCTGGAACTGGGGCTTTAGTCAAAGTAGAGGGAATTATTAACAGTTCCAAATACCAGTCAATATTGGCACAAAACCTTCAGGCTTCTGCTAGAAAGCTGAACATGAAGAGGAACTTCATCTTTCAGCATGACAACGACCCAAAGCATACATCCAAATCAACAAAGGAATGGCTTCACCAGAAGATTAAAGTTTTGGAATGGCCCAGCCAAAACCCAGGCCCGAATCTGATAGAAAATCTGTGGGGTGATTTGAAGAGGGCTGTGCACAGGAGATACCCTCACAATCTGACAGATTTGGAGTGTTTTTGCAAGGAAGAGTGGGCAAATATTGCCAAGTCAAGATGTGCCATGCTGATAGACTCATCCCCAAAAAGACTGAGTGCTGGAATCACATCAAAAGGTGCTTCAACAAAGGATTAGTTTAAAGGTGTGTACACTTATGCAACCACATTATTTTAGTTTATTTTTACTTCCTTCCACCTAAAAGATTTCAGTTTGTTGTTCAACTGAGTTGTACAGTTTATAGGTTACATTAAAAGGTGGAAAACATGATTCTTTGTCTCATTTTTTACAACACAAAAACCTGACATTTTAACAGGGGTGTGTAGACTCTTTATAGCCACTGTATGGATGTGCATATAAAAGTGAGAGTTATAATTCTAGGGCCATTATTCACAGCTGACTCTAAACTGGTGACCTGTAGGGGCTTTTAAAATGTCACCGATGGGAAATTTAGGATACTGAAGTTAGTAACTGTTTCACAGGCACACACAACTTAAGTCCTCATGCACACTGGACCATTTAACAGCAGCTGTTTTTGGCGTTTTTTTCTACTGCCAGTAAACTCCACAGCATGTTATCCAATGTATCCATGAACACAGACTAATCAGCATTTTTTGGAAGGAGCGTTTTTTGACTGCAAAAAAAAAAAAAATCCAGAACTAGTGGGTCTCTAGAGGAGCTTTTTAGCTGTAAAAATGCTCTAATGCTGAAAAACACAGTAAAAACAAGGCAACCTGGCGTTTTTGGGGATTTTTTTTTTTTAGCAACAAAAACCCCCCTAAAAAAAATGCAAGCACAAAAAAAAGTGGCAAAACACGGCAAAAATGCAGCTAAACGCTAATGCAAAAACGCTGAAAAAAAACCCTCACTTTAATGCGACTTTACACAGCTAACGTTACCAGCGTTATTAAAACGCTCCGTGTGCATGGAGCCTAAGGCTTGACATGTTTGGTATCTATTTATTCATTGCAATTTCATTGTATATATTTTACCAAAAATACAGTAATAGATTGTATTTTTGAAAACCATAACAAAAATTCAATATTAAGCAGCACATGTTCAGTCAATACTTACTATGTGCCAGTAAAATGATAAACAAACACAAAATTAACTAAACAATCCTTGAATCTAAAAAGTCCCAACTCAAAAGAACACCCATATCCAGTGCAAGCAAGACCCTTTTCATACAAGCAAACTGATGGGGTCTGCCTGTAAGTCTTTCAAGCGGACCCAAATCATTCCATCTATAGACTTTTATGGACTGGCAGGTGTCAACGGACAATAGTTCGCTGACACCCGCCAGCATCTGATCCGATACACCAAAAACAAAATGGATGGGGATCCGTTACCCATCCGTCCAGAGGATCGGATGCCAATTGGGTGGAAACAGGTGCTCCGTTTCCATCAGACAGTCCCATTGAAATCAGAGGGCAGTGCCTGTGTCCGCTCTGCTAGGCACCCAGGAGTGAATTTGTGATTCTTGGGGTTCCCAAGATCCAGTGGCAAGAATGAGTGTCGCGTCTGTCTGTCTGTCTGTCTAAAATCTTATAGACCCTCCTCCAACTACATATATACAGGTGAAACTTGAAAAATTAGAATATCGTGCAAAACTTCATTTATTTCAGTAATGCAACTTAAAAGGTGAAACTAATAAAATGAGATAGACTCATTACATGCAAAGCAAGATAGTTCAAGCCGTGATTTGTCATAATTGTGATGATTATGGCTTACAGCTCATGAAAACCCCAAACCCACGATCTCAGAAAATTAGAATGCAATCAATAAAACAAAAAGGAGTGTACATAGAACAATAAATCGGACCTCTGAAAAGTATAAGCATGCATATGTACTCAGTACTTGGTTTGGGCCCCTTTTTCAGCAATTACTGCCTCAATGCGGCGTGGCATGGAAGCTATCAGCCTGTGGCACTGCGGAGGTGTTATGGAAGACCAGGATGCTTCAATAGCGGCCTTCAGCTCTTCTGCATTGTTCGGTCTCATGTCTCATCTTTCTCTTGGCAATGCCCCATAGATTCTCTATGGGGTTCAGGTCAGGTGAGTTTGCTGGCCAATCAAGCACAGTAATCCCACAGTCACTGAACCAGGTTTTGGTGCTTTTGGCAGTGTGGACAGGTGCCAAGTCCTGCTGGAAAATGAAGTCAGCATCCCCATAAAGCTCGTCTGCGGAAGGAAGCATGAAGTGCTCCAAAATCTCCTGGTAGACGGCTGCGTTGACCCTGGACTTAATGAAGCACAGTGGACCAACACCAGCAGATGACATGGCTCCCCAAATCAACACAGACTGTGGAAACTTCATACTGGACTTCAAGCATCTTGCAGTGTGTGCCTCTCTGTTCTTCCTCCATACTCGGGGTCCTTGGTTTCCAAATGAGATGCAAAAGTCGCTCTCATCAGAAAAAAGGACTTTGGACCACTGAGCAAAAGACCAGGTCTGTTTTTCTTTAGCCCAAGTAAGACGCTTCTGACGTTGTTTGTTGTTCAGGAGTGGCTTAAGAGGAATACGACATTTGAAGCCCATGTCCAGGATCCGTCTGTGTGTGGTGGCTCTTGATGCACTGACTCCAGCCTCAGTCCACTCCTTGTGAAAGTCCCCAACACTTTTGAATGGCCTTTTCCTGACAATCCTCTCCAGGCTGCGGTCATCCCTGCTGCTTGTGCACCTTTTTCTTCCACACTTTTCCCTTCCACATAGCTTTCTATTAATGTGCTTTGATACAGCACTTTGGGAACATCCAACTTCTTTTGCAATTACCTTTTGAGGCTTTCCCTCCTTATGGAGGGTGTCAATGATGGTTTTCTGCACAACTGTCAGGTCAGCAGCCTTTCCCATGATTGTGATTCCTACTGAACCAGACTGAGAGACCATTTAAAGGCTCAGGAACCCTTTGCAGGTGTTATGGCTTAATTAGCTGATCAGAGTGGGACACTTTGAGCCTAGAATATTGCACCTTTTCACAATATTCTCATTTTCTGAGATTGTGGATTTGGGGTTTTCATGAGCTGTATGTCATAATCATCACAATGATGACAAATCATGGTTTGAACTATCTTGCTTTGCATGTAATGAGTCTATCTCATATATTAGTTTCACCTTTTAAGTTGCATTACTGAAATAAATGAACTTTTGCACAATATTTTAATTTTTCGAGTTCCACCTGTACATGCACACAACAGAGGCTTCCATATACGAAAATATCATCCGCACTGCACACACAGTGCGACTGAGTGAGAGCATTAATTCTGGAGAGATTCAGTTAAAGTAAAAAGTAAAGAAAACTAAAGTAAACTTTTTAGGCTTGGATAGGGTGGAGATGGATTAGAACAGGCAGTTTTTATTGCTGTCTGTTGCCCCGTTAAGATGATTCACCCTCTATATGTCTTGTTTACCATTATCATCAAAAGTGAAAGCAGAAGAAACCCCAAATTTTGGGTTGTCACTAGTTCTGCTGACCTGGGAGTCCCCAAGGAATTCCCTTAATTTGCAGGGATTTCCTCTCACTTCCTGCTTTGGTTACACAAATGGCAAAAAATAAACTGCCAGTGGTTATAACCCTCTGTTTCTCTATCCAAAATGAAGGGGGGGGGGGGGGAAGCTTTGCCCATTGTTCTACTTTAACTCTAAACAAATGACCTGTAAAAGCTTCTAACCCTTTTACTGCCACCAACATACAGTATACTGCCAGTCTTAGTCCGTAGGGTTCAATATTCTGTTGGCCCACCCTTTGCAACAATAAACAGATTCAACTCTTCTGGGAAGTTTGTCTATGGAAATGTTTGACCATTCTTCCAGAAGTACATTTCTGAGGTCAGGCACTGATGTCGGGCGAGAAGGCCTGGCTAGTAGTTTCTGCTCCAATTCATCCCAAAGGTGTTCTATCTGGTTGAGGTCAGGACTCTGTGCAGACCACTCAAGTTCCTCCACCGCAAACTCGCTCATCCATGTCTTTATGGCCCTTGCTTTGTGCACTGGTACGCAGTCATGTTGGAACAGGAAGAGGCCATCCCCAATCTGTTCCCACAAAGTTGGAGCATGAAATTGTCCAAAATGTCTTGGTATGCTGACGCCTTAAGAGTTCCCTTCACTGGAACTAAGGGGCCAAGTCCAACCCCTGAAAAACAACCCCATACTATAATCCCCCCCCCCTCCACCAAACTTTATACCTGGCACAATGCAGCCAGGCAAGTACCGTTCTCCTGGCAACCGCCAAACCCAGACAAGTCCATTGGATTGCCAGACAGAGAAACATTATTGGTCACTCCAGAGAACACGCCTCCACTGCTCTAGAGTCCAGTGGCGGCATGCTTTACACCACTGCATCCAACACTTTGCATTATACTTGGTGATGTAAAGTTTGGATGCAGCTGCTCGACCATGGAAACCCATTCCATGAACGCCTCTATGCACTGTTGTTGTGCTAATCTGAAGGCCACACCAAGTTTGGAGGTCTTTAGCTATTGACTCTGCAGACAGTTGGCGACTTCTGCGCACTTCAGCATGCGCTGACCCCGCTCTGTCATGTTACATGGCCTACCACTTGGTGGCTGAGTTGGTGTTGTTCCCAGTTGCTTCCACTTTGTTATAATCCCACTAACAGTTGATCGTGGAATATTTAGTAGCAAAGAAATGTCATGGAAGAACTTATTGCACAGGTGGCAACCTATCACGGTACCACGCTTAAATTAAGCCTGGATTCACACTGATGCAGTGAGGAATTCACAGCGTTTTCTGTGCGAATTCCGCACCGCATCAGAATCACACCCCGTTCATGCGAACCGCTGCGGGTGTGCATGTTAAGACCCTGAAAGCAGTCCGCAAAACGCGCTGCGATGTGCAGAATCGGATTGCATAGATGTGAATACCCATGTGATCCAATTCAAGTGCGGACCCAAAAAAAGGGCACTGCACCTTTTTGGTGTGAGTGCGGTGTGATTAGAGCCATACAGAAATGTATGGCTCCAATCTCACCGCACACAAATCGCATGTGATTTGCACAGGAATGCGGTGCAGTTTCTGTGCAAATCACATGCGATATATCACACATATGTGAACCCAGGCTCACTGAGCTCCTGAGAGCGACCCATTCTTTCACAAATGTTTGTAGAAGCAGTCTGCATGCCTAGGTGATGATTTTATACACCTGTGGCCATGGAGGTGATTGGAACACCTGAATCCAATGACTTGGAGGGCTGGCCCAATACTTTTGGCAATATAGTGTAAATCATACATCTCAAAGAGAACCTGTCATAAAGCCATTATATTTGGTCCTCTATGTGATAAAGTTTTAGTGAAAAAAGAAAAAAAAAAAAAAAGTGCCAAAGCATTAAGTTACACCAAAGCACTTAACACAGTCCCCCCCCCCCCACGCATACAAACATTCACTTCTCTAGCCAGCTGTATGTCCCATTTGCAGCCCCCATGGGCTTGAGGAAAACGCTGGGAATCTTACACTAGAGCAGTGGTCTCCAAACTGTGGTCCAGGGGCCAGATGTGGTTCTTTGCTTGCTTTTATCCGGCCCTTGGGGCAAAATTGTCATCTACTACCAACAGTGGGGCATAATTCCCCCCACCAACGCCGATAAAGGGGCAGAATTCCACCCACTGACAGCAACAATGAGGCACTGATTATTCCCAATTACGTTGGGACCTTTTCTACTACCAATGGCCAAAGTCTGGCCCTCCTGAAGTCTGAAGGATAGGCAACTGGCCTTTTGTTAAGAAAGTTTGGAGACCTGTGCACCAGAAGACATTTACTTCATTCACCATCGATAAGTACAAGTTTTTCTTTTTTGTTTTTTTTAAACACTGCAGCTTTTTCTGCATACTGGAAAAAAATAGAGGTTTGGAGAAAGAGAATACTTAGTGTATATGGAGCATAGAGCAGGGGTCTCCGAACTTCCTAATCAAAGGGCCTGTTTACTGTCCTTCAAACTTTATGGTGGCTGGACTGTGGCCAGGGGAAGAAGAAAATGTCCTGATGTCAATGGGAACAGCCCCCTGTCGCCGGCGGCAGCAGAAAGAACAGCGCCCCAGCGGCAGAGGAGAGAACAGCGCCCAGGCGGCAGAGGAGAGAACAGCGCCCAGGCGGCAGAGGAGAGAACAGCGCCCCGTCGCCGGCGGCAGAGGAGAGAACAGCGCCCCGTCGCCGGCGGCAGAGGAGAGAACAGCGCCCCGTCGCCGGCGGCAGAGGAGAGAACAGCGCCCCGTCGCCGGCGGCAGAGGAGAGAACAGCGCCCCGTCAGTAGAAAGAATAGTGCCCCATCATTGGTGTCAGTGGGAATATTGGTGCCCCATTGTGAGTATCAGTGGTAGGAATTATGCCACACTGTTGCTAGCAGTGGGAGGATTAATGCCCTGAGGGCCAGATAAAAGCAAGCAAAGGGCCGCATCTGGCCTCTGGGCTACAGTTTGGAGATCACTGCTATAGAAGGACATGAATCAGTCCAGAATGAGGTACAAGGCAAGAAGAGAGGAACAAAGGGCTCGTTCACACTAGTAGTTGAGGGGCAGTAAAACCTCACAGTTGAACTGCGCTTTTTCCACCACCCCAACTGCTCCTCCTATAGCTGCGGAGGCAGCGCCCGGGAGTGTACACATTCTGTGGCCTCAATACTTCGCTTCATAATCCCAGAAGGACTGAGATCCCCCGCTGCTTCTAGTGGGTACTATCACCCACCAAATGTGACATTCAGCCCTGGCTCACACTGAACGCAGCTTTGAACTCACAATACATCAGCTGAAGTAGCGCAATGTCAAACCTGCCGCTCAGTGCGATTTCCTGTGCGCCTTGCCGACATCTGCACAAATGACACAAATCTGACACAAATGTCAATGCAAGCTGCACAAGAAATCGCCAAAAAAGTGCGGGAACATTTTTCAAAATAGGAACAAGTCAGTCGCAGCGAACGGTGTGAACGGTTCCTTAGGCACAAACAGGGTGCGACTTGTCATGTGATTTTGAGCTGGCAGATCATATGACAAGTTGAATCAGTGTGAATGGGGGCTCAAGTGAATGGGGACGCTATGCAAACCCCAATCCATGAGGGTGCTAGCGTGGGGTTCAAGGTGGTAAAGCAGGAGGGTGAGATGAGGATACAAAACTCCCTCATCACCTGTCTCTGAAGAGAGATCTGAATGTGAATTGCTCTTCAAAGAACAAAGCTAATGTTTACAAGTCCAGGAGGATTTGATCTAAATGGGGGGGGCAGTCCCATCAATAACCTACCCCACCATAGTGACCCAGCCCCCTCCTCACATGATCTCACCCCAACACAGCCCCTCCAATGACAAAGTGCCCTCTGAGAATGACCCAGGCAACTTCATGACCCACTGACCTAGTCATCCCCTCCCCCCATAACCCAATGACCAAGGCATCCCCTCCCCCACCACTGACCCTGCCCTCCCCCCATAACCCAATGACCTAGTCATCCCCTCCCCCACCACTGAACCTGCCCTCCCCCCCATCATCCATCCCCCCTTAACCCAAAATGACCTAGTCATCCCCTCCCCCTCCACTGATCCTGACCTCCCCCCATAAACTATCCCCCCATAACCCAATGACCTAGTCATCCCCTCCCCCACCACTGATCCTGACCTCCCCCCATAATCTATCCCCCCATAACCCAATGACCTAGTCATCCCCTCCCCCACCACTGATCCTGACCTCCCCCCATAATCTATCCCCCCATAACCCAATGACCTAGTCATCCCCTCCCCCACCACTGATCCTGACCTCCCCCCATAATCTATCCTCCCATAACCCAATGACCTAGTCATCCCCTCCTCCACCACTGACTGACCTCCCCCCATAATCTATCCCCCCATAACCCAATGACCTAGTCATCCCCTCCCCCACCACTGACTGACCTCCCCCCATAATCTATCCCCCCCCATAACCCAATCCTTCTCTTCATGACCCAGTGGCCCCGCCCCCGGTGACCCGGCCCCGCCCCCGGTGTGCCCGCACTGACCTGGCCTGTAGCTGTCGGTGGTCCTCGCGGGTCTTGCCCAGCTCCACCTGCAGTCGGGCCCTCTCGTTGGCGGTGTGGTCCAGCAGTTTCCGAGCGTCCGCCAGTTCGGTCTCATAGAGCAGCCTGAGGGTCGTCACCTCCCGGGAGCTCACCTCCTCCTTCTCCTCCAGCTGCAGCTTCAGCAGAGACTTGTCCGCCTCCAGAGACCGGACCCGCTCGATGTACGCGGCCAGCCGGTCATTCAGGTGCCGCAGCTCCTCCTTCTCCTGCAGGCGGGACAGGCGAGTCGGACTGCCCGGGGATGGAGTCGGGTGAGCCCGGGGGCCGCTTCTACCCGGAGTGGACGCCGCCATGTCCGATATGTGGGAGTGAGAGGGAGAGTGTCCGCCTATAATGGGTCCCCTGGAAATTCCGGCTGGACCGCTCAGGTACCGGGGGGCGGAGAGATCCGACGACCGCAGTTGACCTGACTTCCGGTACCGAACCGAGCCTTGTGTGTGAGGGATGGATCACCTCAACCCGGGACCTGAATGGGACATACTAACGGGAATGACGGACTGAGATGCTAATAGACCGTGATGGAAGGGAAGGAGATGCCCACAGAGAACGATGGAAGGGAAGGAGATGCCCATAGAGAACGAGGGAAGGGAAGGAGATGCCCATAGAGAACGAGGGAAGGGAAGGAGATGCCCATAGAAAGCGATGGAAGGGAAGGCGATGCCCATAGAGAACGATGGAAGGGAAGGCGATGCCCATAGAGAACGATGGAAGGGAAGGCGATGCCCATAGAGAACGATGGAAGGGAAGGCGATGCCCATAGAGAACGATGGAAGGGAAGGCGATGCCCATAGAGAACGATGGAAGGGAAGGCGATGCCCATAGAGAACGATTGAAGGGAAGGCGATGCCCATAGAGAACGATTGAAGGGAAGGTGATGCCCATAGAGAACGATGGAAGAGAAGGAGATGCCCATAGAAAGTGATGGAAGGGAAGGCGATGCCCATAGAGAACGATGGAAGGGAAGGCGATGCCCATAGAGAACGATGGAAGGGAAGGAGATGCCCATAGAGAACGATGGAAGGGAAGGAGATGCCCATAGAGAACGATGGAACGGAAGGAGATGCCAATAGAAAATGATGGAATGGAAGGAGACGCACATAGAGGGAACATACTAAAAGGAATGGCAGAATGGAATGCCCATAGACTTTAACAGAGCAGTGGAATGCCCATAGAGAATAATGGGGTCAGACCCATCAGACATCACATACATCCTTAGCAGATATACTCTCCACGTTCAGTGATGATGTTATAAAATACATAAAGTGGGATTATCATTGTTCTCTATGGAATGACAAAAGTGACAGAAAGGAATGCCCATAGAATACAATGGGAAGCAAAATATGAACTCATTTGCAGACAAATCTAAGAAACACAACAATTCCAGCTTCCCCACAGGGGTTCCCCGAGGAGGGCAGCAGATTGTGAGAATATTATTTAGGATTATGGCTGCTTCCTCTGGAATGACACAAAGGTATAACATAGATCAGGGGTGGGCAAATGTGGCCCTCCAGCTGTTGGTGAACTACAAGTCCCATCATGCCTCTGCCTTTGGGAGTCATGCTTGTAACTGTCAGTTTTGCAATGCCTCATGGGACTTGTAGTTCTACAACAGCTGGAGGGCCACAGTTGCCCACCCCTGCATAGAGTATAATGGGAAGCAAATTGTGACGACATCCAAACCATCAGACGTATGAAATAAATCCTTAGCAGACATACTCTGTGAATTCCGCGGTGATGCTGAAAATTGAGATTAAGTGGGATTATCATTGCTTTCTGTGGAATGAGAAAGGTGGATGGCAGAAGGGAATATAATAGAAAGAAAAGCAAAATACAAAGATATATATTGCAAAGATGTATTTGCAGACAAACCTGTGTAACTGTCTTTTTTGAACTGTCAAAAAACCTTTTTCAACTGTAAATGTTTTGAATTGTTAATTTTTGACAGTGGCAGAAAATGAGTTATTTTTTTTGACAGTTGAAAAAAAAACTTATTTTTGACAGAGGCAAAAAATGACAGTTGAAAATGAGGTTTTTTTTGACAGTTGAAAAATGACAGTAAATTTTTGACCCTGGCAAAAAATGACAGTTCATTTTTTACAGTGGCAAAAAATTAGTTATTTTTGGCAGTGGCAAAAAAATGACAGTTGAAAAATTAGGGGTTTTTTGACAGTTGAAAAATGAGTTATTTTTGACAGTAACAAAATTACAGTTCATTTTTGACAGTGGCAAAAAAATTACAGTTAATTTTTGGCAGTGGCAAAAAATTGATTAATTTTTGACAGTAGCAAAAAATGAGTTATTTTTGACAGTGGCGAAAAATGACAGTTGAAACATGAGGGGTTTTTTGACAGTTGAAAATGACAATTATTTTTGACAGTAACAAAAAATTACAGTTAATTTTTGACAGTGGCGAAAAATGACCATTGAAAAATGACAGTTATTTTTGACAGTGAAAAAAATGACCATTAACTTTTGACAGTGGCAAAAAATTACAGTTGAAAAATTACAGTTATTTTTGACAGTGAGAAAATGTAATTTTTTCCCACTGTCAAAAATTAACTGTCATTTTCTCACTGTCAAAAATAACTGTAATTTTTCAACTGTAGTTTTTTGCTACTGTCAAAAGTTAATGGTCATTTTTTTCACTGTAAAAAATAACTGTCATTTTTCAACGGTCATTTTTCGCCACTGTCAAAAATTAACTGTCATTTTTTTGCCACTGTCAAAACATTAACTGTCATTTTTTGCCACTGTCAAAGATTAACTGTCATTTTTTTTCACTGTCAAAAATAACTCATTTTTCAACTGTCAAAACCTCATTTTTCAACTGTCATTTTTTGCCACTGTCAAACATTAACTGTCATTTTTTTGCCACTGTCAAAACATTAACTGTCATTTTTTGCCACTGTCAAAAATAACTCATTTTTCAACTGTCAAAACCTCATTTTTCAACTGTCATTTTTTGCCACTGTCAAACATTAACTGTCATTTTTCATCACTGTCAAAAATGTAATTGTCATTTTTTTGCCACTGTCAACACATTAACTGTCATTTTTTGCCACTGTCAAAACATTAACTGTCATTTTATTTCACTGTCAAAAATTAACTGACAGTTAATTTTTGACAGTGGCAAAAAATTACAGTTATTTTTGACAGTGGCAAAAAATGACAGTTCATTTTTGACAGTGAAATAAAATGACAGTTAATGTTTTGACAGTGGCAAAAAATGACAGTTAATGTGTTGACAGTGGCAAAAAAATGACAATTACATTTTTGACAGTGATGAAAAATGACAATTAATGTTTGACAGTGGCAAAAAATGACAGTTGAAAAATGAGGTTTTGACAGTTGAAAAATGAGTTATTTTTGACAGTGAAAAAAAATGACAGTTAATTTTTGCCACTGTCAAAAAATAACTCATTTTTGAACTGTCATTTGTTTTGCCACTTTTAAAAATAACTAATTTTTTGCCACTGTCAAAAATTACTGTCGTCTTTCAACTGTCATTTTTCAACTGTCGAAAAACCCTCATTTTTCAACTGTCATTTTTTGCCCGTGTAAAAAAAAACCCCAATTTTTTAACTGTCATTTTTTGCCACTGTTGATTATTAACGGTCATTTTTTGCCACTGTCAAAATTAACTGTCCTTTTTCGGCACTGTCAAAAATTACTGTCATTTTTCAACTGTCAAAAAAGCCTCATTTTTCAACTATTTTTTTTTCCACTGTCAAGTTTTAACTGTCATTTTTCCACTGTCAAAATAACTCATTTTTTGCCACTCAAAAATAACTGTCAGTTTTCAACTGTCAAAAATTAAATGTAATTTTTCAACTGTTAAATCCTTAGCAGACATACTCTCCACATTAAGTGATGATGTTTAAAATTGAGATGAAGTGGGATTATAATTTTTTAGGACAGTTAATATTAAATGACAGTTAATTTTTTACAGTGGCAAAAAATGAGAGTTGGATAAATTAGGGTTTTTTTTTTTGACAGTTGAAAAATGATGGTTACGTGACACAGATTTGTCTGCAAATACATTTGTATTTTGCTTTTCATTCTATTATACGGACATTTCCTTCTGCCATCCACCTTTCTCATTCCACGGAAAGCAATGATAGTCCTGCTTAATCTGAATTGTAAACATCGCCACCGAATGTGGAGGGTCTGTCTGCTAACATTTATTTCCTATATACCTGATGGGTTCCACTCCAATGCAGGCCATAGATGGGTCGAAAATCGGCCAATTTTCGCACCGTTAGTGGGTTAATTGGTCGGCCATTTTTCAGGGTTTTGGCACATTATTTTTATTGGTAAAGTTGGAAGAAAATCGGCTGATTTTCCCAGCAATGATGGGCAAATCGGCCGATTGTTTTATCGATAAAAAAATCTACGCATGAGCCGTGACCTGCAAGAAGAAAAAGAAGAATTCCAGTCAGCTATCATATTTTAAATGAAAAGTATTGCGGTTGCAACAATGTATCTATTTGTATCCGAATAAAACCATCTGTATCTGAAATGGATACAAATGGATATATTGTTGCAACCGCAATACTTTTTCATGTCAAATATAATAGCGGAGCTGTCAGGTACCGACTGGCAGTGACTCTAGAGATCCACAGGCCGAGGGTTCTCCAGGGCGCGGAGTCTAAGCCCCAGTCTGCTTATTCACCAGAGCCCCTGATGGTGGGGATGGAATTGGAGCAGGATGAGACCAGGTCGTGGCCCCTGAGTACACCCAGCTGTGGTAGAGGTAAATGCCAGTGGTATGAAGCGGATCAGATCCTGCTGTGAAGAGGCGGAGCAGATTTGGCAGCAGCGGGTGGATCCGTGCAGGATGGATGGACGGATGACACCGTGGAGAGACAGCGAAGTCAGGCAGGCCGGGTCGGTAACAGTGGAGGCAAACGGTACAGAGCAGTAAGCAAAGAGTAATCAGGTCACAGACCAGGTTCAGCAGCAGGAGGTCAGATCATCAGGAACAGGCAGAAGAGAAGTCAAGACGAGCCAAGGGTCAGGGCAGGAGACGGTCAACGGCAATCAGGGTCAGGCTAGGTCGGCAACAAAGCAATCTCAGGAACAGAACAAGCAGGAACAAGACCATACGGCAATGTGAGCATTGCAAGAGCTGGTTTAAATAGCCCGCCCGGCGCCGACAGGCGCGCCTGGGTCCTAGTGCCTGCCCGGCGCCGTCATTGGTGACAGGCGCGCCTGGGTCCTATTGCCCGCCTGCCTGTATGTCTTGTCGGGATCCTACGTATGTGCAGATTCGTGCGCCGCAGTGATCTTCTCGTTTCCTGACAGGAGCTCTCTGCAAGGAGCAGAAGTAATTAAATGCTAGCCGTAGACGGGACGAAAATCGGCAGTTTTTTTTTTTTTTTTTACCATAGGTGGTAATGTTGGCCTATTGAATGACCGATTTTTTTGTTTTGTTTTTTTTTTTAAACGGCCAGTTTTCGACCCGTCTATGGCCAGCACAAGTCACGTCTTGCTTCTTCTCTGGGCATTCACTTCTGTCATTCCATAGACTGCAATGATAATCGCTCTCAATCTCAATTTTCAGCATCACCACCAAGTTCACAGAGTACATCTACTAAGGATTTATTTGATATGTCTAATGGTTTGGATGTAAAGTCACAATTTACTTCCCATTTATACTCTAGGGCAGGGGTCTCCAAACTTTCTAACCAGTTTACTGGCACTCAGGCCTTGGGGAGGGGAGGGGGCGGATTTTGCTATTACAGGGAGGAATAGTGCCCGATTGTTGGTGTCAGTGGGAGAAATAGTGCCTGATTGTTGGTGTCAGTGAGTGGAATAGTGCCCGATTATTGGTGTCAGTGGGAGGAATAGTGCCTGATTGTTGGTGTCAGTAGGAGGAATAGTGCCTGATTGTTGGTGTCAGTAGGAGGAATAGTGCCTGATTGTTGGAGTCAGTGGGAGGAATAGTGCCTGATTGTCGGTGTCAATGGGAGGAATAGTGCCTGATTGTTGGTGTCAGTGGGAGGAATAGTGCCTGATTGTTGCAGTCAGTAGGAGGAATGGTGCCTGATTGTTGGTGTCAGTGGGAGGAATAGTGCCTGATTGTTGGTGTCAGTGGGAGGAATAGTGCCTGATTGTTGGTGTCAGTGAGAGGAATAGTGCCTGTTTGTTGGTGTCAGTGAGAGGAATAGTGCCTGTTTGTTGGTGTCAGTGAGAGGAATAGTGCCCGATTGTTGGTGTCAGTGAGAGGAATAGTGCCCGATTGTTGGTGTCAGTGGGAGGAATAGTGCCTGATTGTTGGTGTCAGTGGGAGGAATAGGGCCTGTTTGTTGGTGTCAGTTGGAGGAATAGTGCCTGTTTGTTGGTGTCAGTGAGTGGAATAGTGCCTGATTGTTGGTGTCAGAGGAATAGTGCCTGATTGTTGGTGTCAGTGGGAGGAATAGGGCCTGATTGTTGGTGTCAGTGGGAGGAATAGGGCCTGTTTGTTGGTGTCAGTTGGAGGAATAGTGCCTGTTTGTTGGTGTCAGTGAGTGGAATAGTGCCTGATTGTTGGTGTCAGAGGAATAGTGCCTGATTGTTGGTGTCAGTAGAAGGAATTATGTCCCATTGTTGGTGTCAGTGGGTGAAGTCATGCCCAATTATTGGTGTCAGTTGCAGAAATAAGGCCATATCTTGCCCTCGGGCCAGTTTAGAGACCACTGCTCTATGGTATACCTTTGTGTTATTCCAGAGAAAACTGCCATAATCCTAAATAATATAATTCTTACAATCTGCTACTCTGCTTGGGGAACACCTGTGGGGGAGGTTAATTTTGCTTCCCATTTTATTCTATGGGCATTCTCTTCTGTCATTCATCTTTCTCATTCCATAGAAAGAATGATAATCCCGCCTAATTTCAATTTTAAACATCACCACTGAATTTGGAGCGTATGTCTGCTAAGGATTTATTTGGAATGTTGAATGGTTCTGATTCCAGATTGCATCTTGGTTCCCTTTATACTCTAGGGCAGCAATGGGCAAACTACGGCCCGCGGGCCGTATACGGCCCGGCAGACCTTTTAATCCGGCCCGCGGAGCGTGATACATTGGCTGTCAGGATGTGTGTAGGCGGGGCAGCGTGACGAACGTGAGGGGAGCTAGGCTTCTCTCACAGTCTGCCCTGAAGACCGGAACGGTGCGGGAACACGGCGAGAGGAACGCGCGGAGCAAAGGTAAGTAAATTGACACAGGGGGGACTTGGCTTACTACTTGGGGGGGAATAGTACTATGGGGGATGAAATAATATGGGGAATGAATTACTATATGGGGGATGAATTACTATGGGGGATGAATTACTATATGGGGGATGAATTACTATGGGGGATGAATTACTATATGGGGGATGAATTACTATATGGGGATGAATTACTATGGGGGATGAATTACTATATGGGGGATTAATTACTATGCTTACTATGGGGGAATATTACTATACTTACTATGGATGACACATACACATCATTCATCTACTCTTGGTCCGGCCCCCGGGTCCAATATATGAACCCATTGCGGCCCTCAAGTCAAAAAGTTTGCCCACCCCTGCCCTAGGGGCATTCTCTTTTGTCATTCCATAGAAAACCGCTATAATTACAATTTTCTAAAATTTTACAATCTGCTACCCTCCTCGGGGAACACCTGTGGGGAAGGTGGAATTGTTGTGTTTCTTAGATTTGTCTGCAAATGAGTTCATATTTTTCTTCCCATTGTATTCTATGGGCATTCCTTTCTGTCACTTTTGTCATTCCATGGAGAACAATGATAATCTCGCTTCATCTCCTTTTTTTAACATCACCACTGAATGTGGAGATTATATCTACTAAGGATGTATGTGATATGTCTGATGGGTCTGACTCCATTATTCTCTATGGGCATTCCACTGCTCTGTTAAAATCTATGGGCATTCCATTCTGTCATTCCTTTTAGTATGTCCCTACCTGTATACATCAATATATATATTGTACTTCCAATATATACCATCCCTCCAATATACACCAATATATACCATCCCTCCAAAATACACCAATATATACCATACTTCCAAAATATACCTATATATTATACGTCCAATATATATCATCCCTCCAATATATACCCCACTTCCAATATATACTGTCCCTCCAATATATACAGTATCTCACAGAAGTGAGTACACCCCCTCACATTTTTGTAAATATTTTATTGTATCTTTTAATGTGACAACACTGAAGAAATGACACTTTGCTACAATGTGACGTAGTCAGTGTACAGCTTGTATAACAGTGTAAATTTGCTGTCCCCTCAAAATAACATGCAGCCATTAATGTCTAAACCGCTGGCAAGAAAAGTGAGTACACCCCTAAGTGAAAATGTCCAAATTGGGCCCAAAGTGTCAATATTTTGTGTGGCCACCATTATTTTCCAACACTGCCTTAACCCTCTTGGGCATGGAGTTCAGCGGCGCTTCACAGGTTGCCACTGGAGTCCTCTTTCACTCCTCCATGATGACATCACGGAGCTGGTGGATGTTAAAGACCTTGCACTCCTCCACCTTTCTTTTGTGGATGCCCCACAGATGCTCAATAGGGTTTAGGTCTGGAACATGCTTGGACAGTCCATCACCTTTACCCTCCGCAGTGGTCGTCTTGGAGGTGTGTTTGGGGTCGTTATCATGTTGGAATACTGCCCTGCGGCCCAGTCTCTGGAGGAAGGGGATCATGCTCTGCTTCAGTATGTCACAGTACATGTTGGCATTCATGGTTCCCTCAATGAACTGTAGCTCCCCATTGCCGGCAGCACTCATGCAGCCCCAGACCATGACACTCCCACCACCATGCTTGACTGTAGGAAAGACACACTTGTCTTTGTACTCCTCACCTGGTTGCCGCCACACACGCTTGACACCATCTGAACCTAGTTTATCTTGGTCTCATCAGACCACAGGACATGGTTCCAGTAATCCATGTCCTTACTCTGCTTGTCTTCAGCAAACTGCGGGCTTTCTTGTGCATCATCTTTAGAAGAGGCTTCTTTCTGGGACGACAGCCTTGCAGACCAATTTGATGCAATGTGCGGCGAATGGTCTGAGCACTGACAGGCTGACCCCCCACCCCTTCAACCTCTGCAGCAATGCTGGCAGCACTCATACGTCTATTTCCCAAAGACAACCTCTGGATATGACGCTGAGCATGTGCTCTCAACTTCTTTGGTCGACCATGGTGAGGCATGTTCTGAGTGGAGCCTGTCCTGTTAAACCGCTGTATGGTCTTGGCCACAGTGCTGCAGCTCAGTTTCAGGGTCTTGGCAATCTTCTTATAGCCTAGGCCAGTGGTGGGCAACCTTTTTTTTCAACTGAGCCAAATCTCGCCAAAAATTTATTTTGAGAGCCACATTTTTAAAACTGAAAATACATAGGATGGTACACTGTTTTTAGTTTCAATAAGTTTTTATAGTAATTCATCCCCCATATAGTAAATCATCCCCCATAGTAATTCATCCCCCATATAGTAATTAATCCCCCATATAGTAATTCATCCCCCATAGTAATTCATCCCCCATAGTAATTCATCCCCCATATAGTAATTCATCCCCTATAGTAATTCATCCCCTATAGTAATTCATCCCCTATAGTAATTCATCCCCCATAGTAATTCATCCCCCATAGTAATTCATCCCCCATATAGTAATTCATCCCCCATAGTAATTCATCCCCCATATAGTAATTCATCCCCCATATAGTAATTCATCCCCCATAGTAATTCATCCCCCATAGTAATTCATCCCCCATATAGTAATTCATCCCCCATAGTAATTCATCCCCCCTATAGTAATTAATCCCCCATATAGTAATTCATCCCCCATAGTAATTCATCCCCCATATAGTAATTCATCCCCCATATAGTAATTCATCCCCCATATAGTAATTCATCCCCCCTATAGTAATTCATCCCCCATATAGTAATTCATCCCCCATATAGTAATTCATCCCCCATATTAATTCATCCCCCATATAGTAATTCATCCCCCATATAGTAATTCATCCCCCCTATAGTAATTCATCCCCCATATAGTAATTCATCCCCTATATAGTAATTCATCCCCCATATAGTAATTCATCCCCCATATTAATTCATCCCTCATATAGTAGTAGTAAGTAAGTAGTAAGCCAAGTCCCCCCTGTGTCAATTCACTTACCTTTGCTCCGCGCGTTCCTCTCGCCGTGTTCCCGCGCCGTCCCGGTCTTCAGGGCGGACTGTGAGAGGAGCCTAGCTCCTCTCACGTTTGTCACGCTGCCCCGCCTACACACATCCTGACAGCCAATCACTGGCTATCAGGATGTGAGTGGCAGCGAGACTGGCCAATCATTTGCATTTGAGCGCGCTGCCCTGGCTGTTTTTTTTTTGGATCACGCTGCAGAGTCCCTGCCGCCCGAGAGGAGGGAGGGGAGCGGGCGCCCGGCACACAAGAGCCGCATTAAAGCGTGTAAAGAGCCGCATGTGGCTCGCGAGCCGCGGCTTGCCGACCACTGGCCTAGGCCATCTTTATGTAGAGCAACAATTCTTTTTTTCAGAACCTCAGAGAGTTCTTTGCCATGAGGTGCCGATGACACCAAATTTAACACACCTGCTCCCCATTCACACCTGAGACCTTGTAACACTTAACGAGTCACATGACATCGGGGAGGGAAAATAGCTAATTTAGCCCAATTTGGACATTTTCACTTAGGGGTGTACTCACTTTTGTTGCCAGCGGTTTAGACATTAATGGCTGTGTGTTGAGTTATTTTGAGGGGACAGCAAATTTACAGTTATACAAGCTGTACACTCACTACGTCACATTGTAGCAACTTTACGACAGTATCCTTCCCCTGTCCTGCCCTGTCTTGGCCACTACTGTTTATAACAACTCGCTGTCAGCCGCTCTAGACTCGTTAGCACCCCTAACTACACGAAGCATTAGACCCCAACCGCTTCAACCCTGGCAGACTGACCATACCAAAAATCTCAAACGATGCAGTCGTGCGCTGGAACGACTATGGCGCAAAACCAGATACCAACAAGCGTTCACCCGATATAAATCTGCCTTCCTCACCTACACTTCCTCCCTTCACGCTGCCAAGCAACCCTACTTTGTTACCCTCATCAATACCCTCTCCTCCAGTCCTCGCCGGCTCTTCTCTACTTTTAACTCTACTCTCTCCACCTCCACCCAGTACCTCACTCACTGCCCACGAGATTGCTAACCACTTCAAAAATAAGATCGACGCAATTCGTAGGGACAGTGCCACTGCTCAGACTTCCACCTCACCTAGCATCCCTCACACGAAAACCCCCTCAACACTCTTCTTTGACCTCGCCACTGACCAGACCTCCACCCCACCTAGCATTCCTCACACTAAAACCTCCTCAACACTCCACTCCTTCGACCTGGCTACCACTGAAGAGGTCACTAAGGTCTTCTCTGAAGCCCGCCTCACCACCTGCCCCCTTGACCCTGTCCCCTCACAACTTCTACGTTCACCCTCCTCCATCCTACGCTCCCTCACTCACATCTTTACTCTCTCCCTCTCTACTGGCGCAATCCCCTCCCCTCTGAAGCACGTGCACATCACTCCCCTACTTGAAAAACCTTTCCTGGATCCCACCGACCTGAACAACCTTAGACCCATCTCCCTGCTGCCATTTACATCCAAACTCCTTGAGCGCTTAGTCTATAATCGCCTGAGTTCCCACCTCACCGACAACAACCTCCTTGATCCCCTACAGTCTGGCTTCCGTCCCCTACACTCTACCGAAACTGCCCTACTCAAGCTCACCAACGACCTGCTAACTGCCAAAGCTAATGGCCACTATTCAGTGCTCCTACTCCTCGACCTCTCCGCGGCTTTCAACACGGTTGACCACCCCCTCCTTCTCAAAAAACTACACTCTCTTGGCCTCAGAGACTCCGCTCTCTCCTGGCTCTCTTCCTATCTATCACAGCGCTCCTTCAGTGTTACCAATAACGCTGCCACCTCCCCCTCACTCCCCCTCTCTGTTGGGGCCCCTCAAGGTTCTTTCCTCAGGCCTCTTCTCTTCTCCATCTACACCTCCTCCCTTGGCCAACTGATACACTCTTACAGCTTCAACTACCATCTCTATGCCGACGACACGCAAATCTATCTCTCTACCCCTCGCCTCACCCCTTCAGTCTCTGCCCATATCACAAGCCTACTGAACGACATATCGGATTGGATGTCAATCCTCTTCCTCAAACTAAATCTTTCCAAAATCGAGCTCCTAGTTTTCCCCCCAGCCCGCGCCCCTCCAACTTCTCCATCACGACCAACATCGCCACCATCAGTCCCAACCCGCAAGCCAGAGTACTAGGTGTCATCCTAGACTCCAATCTGTCTTTCCAGCCCCAGGTCCAATCGCTGACAAACTCGTGTAGACTCCACCTCTGCAACATTTCCAAAATACGTCCATTCCTAACCCCGGAAACTACTAAGCAACTCATTCACTCCCTTATTATATCACGACTTGACTACTGTAACTCCCTCCTCACCGGCTTACCTCACCGCAGGCTATCCCCGCTTCAGTCTATCCTGAATACTGCAACCAGGCTCATCCAACTTACTAACCGCTCTGTATCCACCACCCCCCTCTGCCAATCCCTCCACTGGCTTCCGATTGCTCAACGGATACAATTCAAAATGCTAACATTGACGTACAAAGCTGTTCATAACACTGCCCCAAACTACATCACCGATCTGATATCCAAATACCACCCAAAACGTACTCTCTGCTCCTCAGAAGACCTCCTACTCTCTAGTTCCCTGGTCTCCTCCTCCCATGCCCGTCTCCAGGACTTCTCCAGGGCTTCCCCCATCCTCTGGAACTCCCTACCGCAATCCATCAGACTATCATCTACTCTCCTCACCTTTTGGTGCACTCTGAAAACCCATCTCTTCAGGGAAGCCTACCCCGCCCTCAGCTAATTGCCGATCTCCTCCACTCTTCCTACCACTCCATTCCCCACAGCTATTTACTCCTGTACCACTATCCCCTCCCTCCTAGATTGTAAGCTCCAAGGAGCAGGGCCCTCAAACCCCTCATGTATTGAATTGTATTGTTACTGTACTGTCTCGTGTACTGTCTCCCATTATAATGTACAGTGCTGAGCAAACTGTTGGCGCTATATAAATCCTGTATAATAATAATAAATAAAATTGTAGCAAAGTGTCATTTCTTCAGTGTTGTCATATGATATAATAAAATATTTACAAAAACGTGAGGGGTGGACTCACTTCTGTGAGATACTGTATGTCTATCTCAGATCATGCTCATGTCATGGTGAGACTAAGGGTAGGAGGAGAATGAAATAAAAGGGCAATGTGGGGACTAAATGAGGGACAAAGAGAACATGCAAACTCCAGGCAGGAGGTGCCGTGGCTGGGATTCAAACCAATGACCCTAGACATGCACAGGCTGAAGTGCTAACCATTTAGCCACTGTGTTTTACACATCCAAACATAGATGCTTTGTTTTCTATGGAACAATGCAAAACAGCTGTGTAGAGAACCATAATGCAGTGCTGCGTTCATAGCAATGAAAAAAAAGAAAAAATAACATTTTATGTTTTAGTGTAATAATTTTTGTATATATATGCACACTAGCGGTTTTTTTTTAAGCTCAAAAATCGCTGGAAGAAATGCTGGATAAAAACCACTGGTAATAGCGTTTTCTAGTGGAATTTATGTAGCATTCAGAAGCATTTAGAAGCATTAGCGTTTTTATAGTACATAAAAAAAAGCTAGAAAAAACATATTAGGAGCGTTTTAATAGCGTCTAGGGGCGTTTAGTGTTTTTTTTCTGCTGGAAAAACAGTACAAAAAACTACAAAAACTATTTTTTTTCTGTTCCTAGATGCTGAGTCCTCATGCACACTGGACGCTTTTACAGCTGCAGTTTTGGCTTTTGACATTTTTTTTCTACAGCCAGTAAACCCCCAGCATGTTATCCTATGTGTCCATGCACACATAGGCTGTAATCAACGTTTTTTGGCAGGGATGTTTTTTGGGTGAAAAGAAAAACAGGACTAGTGGGTTTCTAGAGGTGTTTTTTAGCTGTAAAAATGTTCTAATGCTGAAAAACGCAGTAAAATGCCGCAAACCGTGTTTTTGGACTTTTTTTGACAAAAACAAATGTTTTTTTTTAAAACACAAAAAACCGCAAATGCGGGAAAACGCCACTAAACTCTAGAAAACGCCACTAAACGCTAATGCTAAAAAAAGCTGCAAAACTCACTTTACTTTTTTAACATGACTTTACACAGCTAACATTACCAGCATTATCAAAACACCCCGTGTGCATCGAAACTGAAGCTGAAAAAATGCTAATAGCCTAAAGTAGTGTGCATGGACACATAGGAAAACACTATTTAGCTTCTAAGAGCAGAAAAAAAAGATAACAGTCTTTCGGTGCTTAAAAAAATGCTAGTATGCATGGAGCCTTAAATGTAAACACCTTTAAGTGCCTGTATGAGTGTATACGCGGACTTAACTTGCATTTTTTTTCAGGATCTTTCTACTAGAAAGATCCTGGAAAGGACTGAGGAGAAGCTGCAAAGCATACAGGTTATCCAGGAAGATGTGGACAGAGAAGGCCAGCAGACAAGCAGATACACAACATAATAGGAGATTTTTTAAGTAAGCTTACATTGTATTGTCAATAGAAACTATTAGTTGTAATGTTAATACATTGATGATGTTGTACAATGAAAGGTTATGCTATGATTATAGAATTCCTTTAACTAAACTGAAAAGCCTTTCCAACATTTTCTGGATCAGCATAAGGCCCCATTCACACAGGTTCTCTCTGGTCTGATCAGCAGGGGATCCGTGAACAGTTCTAGCGCTGAGTCAGCAGTATTGAACAAATGTCAATTATTTGACGTTTGTGTCTATTCTTTTTCTTTTTTTTTTGCTGTATGTAAAGTATAAGTTAAATTTTTCAGAAAAAAAAAGAAAAGATATACTAATAGCCCACGCCATCCCCAGCCCCTGATCCACACTGCACTTACCTCCATGGGTAAAAAGGTTTCACTGTCCATGCAGCCTGTCGCAACGGTCCTGTGGTATGAAAATTGCACTGATCCTCCTTTTCTTTCCCTAGGGACACTGGGAGAGATCAGAGCAGTTCTGATTGGTCAGCACAGTCATGTAACTGTGGTTTTCGAATCCCAGGACCGCTGCCCCAGGCTGCGTGGATGGTGAAACTGTATCACCCAGAGAGGTAAGTGCAGCAGGGATGCGGTGGGGGTGGGTACGGTAATAGGGTGTTAGTTTATCTTTTCAGAAAAAATGAAAAGACAAACTAACACTTTAAAAAACTGTGTTTTTTAGACTCATTTTAGATCTATGTATAGCCCCTAACTGTCCCTGATTTGGAAGGACTGTCCTTCTTTTGCAAGCAAGTCCCTTTTTTTCTCTTTACTCCTCATTTGTACTTCGTTTTGCTCTGATGTACAGACCTTTTTAGAAAGAAAAATGTACAATTTAGTTACTAGAAGTGCTATACTGCAGTTTACCACACATCTAACTACTAACTTGAGTTTTTTTCATTTGAAATGCAGGTATAAAGAAAAAGTAGTAGTGGAAAAAAATTATTTGTGGGTTAACCAATAATTTTTTGTATACTAATTTTTCATGGTACTCGTAACATGGTGCTACGCAGAGGTGTGTCTTTTGCCAGCATACCTTCCACTAAATTGTACCTATTTCCCATCTCAGAAAGTTGGGAGGTATGGCTGTGGGCGCACAGATGTTAACAGGGGCGGACTGACAACTCATGGGGCCCCCGGGCAATAGGGGATCATGAGGCCCCTGTGTCCTCACCCACACTCAAACCGCACCCAAAAAAGCCTATGAAAGGTACCAGGGGCATCTCATGGGGCCCCCTACTGACCCCGGGCCCTCGGGCAGTGTCCGAGTGCACGAATGGTCAGTCCGCCCCTGGATGTTAACTCGCCTCTGTTAACATTAGAGTAGCATCGGATCCATGTTTAGTGCGCATACCTTTCCCAATTTTGAAATTTGATGTAAATGGACAGAAGGTCGCATCCAGCTGCCCACCAGGCAGGCCATACATTATAAATGTGCTGATTCTCCCATCCACACACTCCAGGTGGATGGGGAGAATCACTCCCACTGTGCTATTGTGTTCTTATGGCAGGGAGCCTTCCCTGCTGTGAGAGCACAATGATCAGCATTGCCAACTATAGCTTGTGGCACTGATCATTTGGGAAGTCGATCGATAGATCATCTTGTGTACACCCATGGTGCCCGTACATTCAGTCCCTGCTGAATCAGCCAAACTTTGATCCATGCATAGCTGGCTTAACACAGAGCTTATGATCAGGTCTGCATGAAAAACTGACAGGCACACCTGATCAGACCACCTATGTGAAAAGGGGCTTAAATAGCTGATTGTTTTAATTGTTGCTTGGAATAAGTTCTTTGTGAAAAAATATAAACTTGGATGCTCCTATACTTGTCTGATGGCTCGTGTATCACATTGTATTGTTACTGTACTGTCGCATGTTCTGTCTCCCTTTGTAATGTACAGTGCTGAGCGAACTGTTGGAGCTTTATAAATACTGTATAATAATAATAATATAATTCCTTGAGTTTACCCTGAAACAATGCTTTGTAGCCATATTATTTTTTTTTTGCACTAACATCTGAATTTTCAGGACAAGCTTTTGGGGTGTGTTCCCTTCAAGGTCCAAGCAATGCTAATAAATAATGTTTTAGCAGAATTTTAATTAAGACAATTTCTGAGAAAAATGTGCAAAAAAAAGAAAACACAAACATACACAGCAATGGTTATTAACCACTAGCCCTCCAGAGGATTTACCCCCCTTCATGACCAGGCCATATTTTGCAATACGGCGCTGCGTTACTTTAACTGCCAATTGCGCGGTCATGCAGCGGTGCACCAAAATGAAATTTACATACTTTTTTTCCCACAAATAGAGCTTTCTTTTGGTAGTATTTGATCGCCTGTGCATTTTTTATTTTTTATGCTATAAACAAAAAAATACCGACAATTTTGAAAAAGAAACTATATTTTTTACTTTTTTCATATTAAACATTTCCAGTAAAAAAAAATTAAAAATCAAGTTTCGTCATAAATTTAGGCCAAAATGTATTTTGCTACATGTCTGCCTAAAAGAAAATCCTAATATGTGTAAATTAATTGCTTTACGTGAAAGTTATAGTGTTTACAAATGGCGGTATATATACTGGAATTTTTTTTTTTTTTTTACTAGTAATGGCGGCAATCAGCGACTTATAGCGGGACTGCAGCGGGCATTCTGACACTGGGGGGCATTGACTTGGTGTCATTGACATCCCCAGTATATATACATGATTTGCGCACCCGTGCCGCCCTGTAGCAGTATTTCTGCTATAGGCGGCGCTGAAGCGGTTTAACTTGGATAGTTAGTGAGATAAGGAAGGGAGAGGGTGAAGGGGAGTACACAGTCACAGAGGTGAGGGGGGGTCATAAAGCTGTTTTATAATTATTTAGAAAACCCAAGGTCCACATTATCTTTTGTGGCAGATAGAATTATACTTAGTACAAAAGTTTTCCTTTCCTGAGTAGTTTTGAAGGTTTTTTTTTTATTACAGATTGTCTTACTTAATATTCTAAAAATAATTTTTAAAAAAGTATCATGGACAGTTGTTCTCCCTGAAACAATGTCATTTTGTATTTGGACATTTTCATATATTGAAATCATGTCACTATAATTGTTTCATTTATAAAACTATCGTTTGATTATGTTATGTGTTTATCACAAATCACAAGTATGAATTAATATATTTTTTGAGGAGCACTACATTTATAAATGTATTCTTAGGTTGCACATTTAAATACAGTCATTGCATTCTGTGATCATTCTTTGACTCAAGGACAAGGCTGATATTGAGAGAGTAAAGGGAGATGTTTGTAGCAGGAATGTATAAATAGCAGCTGATGTTATGGCAGGTCATGAGCTGGCCAAGACATCTACTGGCTAGACAAACTGAACAAGATACTGTCTATGCTGTAAAGTGATGTCAGCCACATAAACACTTCCTGCTAACTCCGTATCAGTTGTACATTTGCCAACAAATCCAGGGATGGCTTTTACTGTTAATTTGGTGTAGTGCTACCCCCCCCGCAGGGGCTGCTTGATGATGCTGTCCCCAGCGGTTTCCCTGACCTTGCAAGCCTCCCGACACCACTGACACTCTGGGTTCAGACATAGTTCAGCTGTATAGAATAATAATGAAAGAGATACAATTATTTTTGTAACACCTCCATATTAAACTTGTTCAAAAGAGTAGGCTGCAGAAATTATGGTTTTAGGTTATTCAATCCCAGTTAATACATAAAAGCAGAAAACAGGTAAAATAGAAATAATCAACTAGCAAAGCTTAACATATTATACAGTCATAAGTAGTAAGCTTCAGCCATTTAATTGCAACATTAGCAGCAAGAGGGGGAATTTTGATTTATCAGCTCCCTTCTGACCACCGTCACCGCAATGGGGAATGCAGATAATTATTTAAACATAAACTCTATGAATAGATATAAGTACCCCAATTTCAACAGCAATGACCTTGAAAGAGAAGAGGTCCCTTCTGCTAGCAATGGCAGGGGCCCATAAACATTAGTGAATACAGATAATTCAATGAAATTAAACAGGCTGTGGTACTGCCTAAAGCAAAGATCTCCTGTTACTGAGGTGTAAAAGTGTCTGCATGCAGTGTCTCTAGAGTGATGAGAGAAAGAGGTAGGGCATCTGCCTGCTCAACAATTCTATGGACAGCACGGCCTCCTAGAAACAGAGTTCTTGCACAGGCTCTTGGCTGATTGCAGGGGTGTACAAAAATAAATACAATGCCGCGAGCAGCTCTAGTATCTAAAAAGATATAAGAAACGAAAAGCTGCCTGCACCTCCTCCTACTCATAAAAATGTGCTCTAAACCACAAATAACACATCAGTGCCGCGCTTCCCTCACAACATATACGTGAATCATTATCATACCATAAATTAATAAACTTCAAGATATATCCTTTGTATGTAGTAATTAGTAAGTCCCAATTACTTCCATGAGTCCTTCTATATATTTATTCTTTAAAAAAAAGCACCATATGCAAACTTCTTTCCCAATACTAATATACTCTATCTTGAAGTTTATTAATTGATGGTTGATTGATAATTTAATGTCACATTTAAATTGTTTCACATATATGTTGTGAGGAAAGTGCTTGTGTTATTTGTGATTGCAGGGATGTGCAGAGTTACTGCCTGATGGCCTGTCAGCGCAGCGAGCAGAGATGTCTGTGTGAAGACTGAACAGTGACAGTCCCGATGCAGAGACGCTAATCCGAGCCCAGTGTGGTGCTCGGTGTCACCCCTGTGCTCAATTGATATTCAGAGTCCCACATCAGTAGGCCAGCAATCTGTCTTTGGAGGAGAACAGCAGTCCCCCTGTGTTCAGCTCTGAATCCCATGTCAAGAGAGAATCAGTCCCTTACTGTAGAATATATCTGCTCTCTGAGCATCCTCCTCCTTCCCCAGCTCTTTGGTAATTGTAGCTCAATCAGTACTAAAACTACAGGTCCCAAGATCATCTGCTGTCAGTAAAACTGAATCCACTCTGCTAACAGGAAGTGCATAGCAGCCCCAGTACTGGGCACTAGGGGGGAAAAGAATATTCACAGTCTCATCTGTAAATGCCCCAGAATGGCATAATGATATAGCCAGTACCTGGCTATGATGGTAACATCATTGCTTACTGCTTGTGAAACCTGTGAATAATCACAGAGGTCACATGGTACAAGGCCATTCACAACATTCTTGTACCATGTGACAAGCTGTGACCAATCACAGCTCTCACAATATTTCTCAATGGCTGCAAGAATGCAGCCAGAGAGAGAAATTATTGCTTTTACAGCCTTTATGGGTGTAAAAGCAATCAGTGTAAAAAAAGAAAAAAAAATCTTCTTAACCCCCCACAAGTAGTACAGTGTCACTATGCTGACACTGTACAGCTAGGGTGACAGTATGTTAAAAAAACCCATAAATAATATAAAAAAAATAAATAAAAATGTAAAAAACCTTTTTGAAAAATTATAAATGTTGGTTATAAACTAATTTGGGTTATTTTTTTTTAACTAAAAAGATAGCTGAATACATTTTGGTCAAGATTTATGAAGAAAGATTATTTCTTTGCAAAATTTTATAAGAAAAACACTTTTTTTTTCAAACGTTTGGACTTTTTTATTTATATAGCAAAAAAAATAAAAATCCCAGTGGTGAATAAATACCAACAAAATAAAGTTTTATCTGTCTCTAAAAAATTCATATGGGTACAGTGTTGCATGACCGTGCAATTGTCATTCAAAGTGTGATAGCACTGAAAGCTGAAAATTGGCCTGCACAGGAAGGGGGTGAAAGTGTCTGGACTTGAAGTGGTTAGCAACACTTTGAGTAAAACATGTTTAGGCTCCCTAACCTCTGATAGATATATATATATATATATATATATATATATATATATATATATATATATATATATACACTGTAGCTACACTTCTGTTCATCAAAGGATCCCTTTCAACCTGACAAAGCTCAAGAAAGTTGTCAACAAGGGCAGAATCAGAAATCTCTTGTATTGTGAATTGTGTTTTAAATGCACTGGCACCTTTTTATATTCTAAAATGTGCTGCACAAACAGTTGGCTTTAAATAAATTAAGTATAATAATAATATTAATAATACCAACAACAGAGGTTTGCCCCAAATAATAAAACTGAAGTGAAAAGTGCTTCAACCAAGTATTGTCATGTTCATATTTTTAATGGTTTTTCTTAAATCACTAATAAAAATAAAATAAAAAAATGTTTCTTTGCACTGTGGCTGTAGTATGTGTAGTGTTATTTTTTCCATTATATTTTTTAGAGCATATAAAGAGAGATTTATTCACTCAATTCCAATCTTAATTTAGATCAGGTAAAACAAAACATGTGGCACTGTTTTAAGAAATCACTTGCTAATATGACTGATGTGTTCTTTTGACCATTTTTTTCATAGATTTTTATTGTATGATACTTTAAACCCAATCTTAATCTTAGTTATAAAACCACATTCTAATGTACTGTAAGCGGTCAGTTTAACATGCAGTAGTGCTGGGTGTTTGAGTTGATGGAGCTTAATAATAATAATAGCAATGATGGGTTTACACGGGTTGAAAATTGGTCGGTTCACCAAGAACCAGGGGTGGACTGACAACTCATGGGGCCCCCGGGCAATAGGGGATCATGGGGCCCCTGTGTCCTTGCCCAAACTCAAAAAATCCTATGAAAAAGCCCGAGGGCCCCCTACTGACCCCGGGCCCTCGGGCAGTGCCCGAGTTTCCAAATGGTCAGTCCGCCCCTGCCAAGAACAGACCAACATTTGGCCAGTGTGTACAGCTGTCTGTCCAAATGTAGCTGGTCTAACAACTGGCTTTTGTGGAAGGGACATGCTAGATCTGATCAGCGCTTGCAGCCAATGGCTGCAAGCGCTGATCAGTGTGTTCTGTCGTCGCACCGAAATTGCTTATGTTGGTACAGCAATCTATCAGGTTTCTTTTTTTTTCCATTCAGCCCTTTGGGTTGAACAAAAACAGCACTGTATACCCAGATTTACTCTTACCAACCAAAATAGTAACTTAAAGTAGACCTTCACTCCTGAAAATTTGTTTCTGTCATATGTCACCTCTCCCTCATTTTCCTAAATTTGGAGAAAAAAAATGTTTAACAGTAAATACCTTTTTTTATTTTTTGTCACTTCCTAAATCCTCGCCTAGGCGAGGATGATTTGGTATGGCCAACTGCTGCCTCCTAGGATGTCTATGTCACACATCCCTGGAGGCTGTATTGCAGTGTTTAAATCCACCACCCTGTGCACATACGTATGTGATACAGATTTCTGCCAGGTACTATAGACCTGACATCAATCTGTGGCATGTCTGCATATGTGCAGGAGCCCTGCACAGACATGTTGTGGGTCGCAGTAGATCCCCACGTTTCCTCATGTATGCACAGATCCATCACGGGTCTGCCATGTCTGTAGGAAACAGACCTGTGCATAGGTGGCATAGGTGGCATGGGTGTGGAGATCTTTAGTTACAAGGCAGACAATGCTGGAGCACATGTAAGTATGTTTTTTATTTATGTTCAAAAAGGGACAGTTGTTGGGGATAAAAGATTTCATTATAGGTAGGTAAAGTGAAGCTCCTCTTATGTTTTTAATTTTTCTAGTGCAGTGTTCAATCTCAAAATGGTTTTAGAAAGGTATTTGGTTATTTTATATATAAGTCCTAGTTATTGTTTTTAGGTGTACTCCCACATATAAAATACAGGAAAACACTACTCTCTATTTTTTATGTGTATATATAGTTTTAAAAAAAACAATTAAAAATAGTCAACAGGTATTACATTTTGAAAAGTCATCACTTTTACCTCTTTTAGATACATTACAAATATTTATTTGTAGGACATATTGGAACTGTTCCAGATGACCGGCAGCAGCAAAGCTGATCTGCTACCTGTGGTCCTCTCACCATGTAATCTCTCTTACCTTGTTACAGTCTGCTTTGTTCCAGGACTAGGAGGTACAGACAATGCCAGATTTGACCTGTTGGTTGATATATCACCTACATAGCCCGTACCTGCCCAGCTTGTCAATCACCCTATTTAGCTGTGCTCAGACCAACACCTATTGCTTGCGCAATGGTCGGTTCATTCCCTAGCCCAAGGCTCCAGTTCGTGTTATTGCCTGTTCTCCTGCAGTCCTGTTTCTCTGGTTACTGACTTATGCTTGTATTTAATGCTTGTTCACTGCCAGCCTTGATCTTTGTCCTGTTACCATTTCTGTTATTGCATTCCAACTTTGTTCCATGCTCTGTTTTTATCCCTGCACAGCTGCCATCTGCACAGGTAAGGCCAAGGGCTTCATCCTGGATAAATCTGCCATTGAGTAACCACACCATAATGTTCGAGTCCAGAATTTACTTTATTCCCAACCTAAATTGTGTATAACGTGTTTCAGGGGACACATTGCCCCCTTCATCAGGGCTGAAATGTGTCATTGTCAGGGCAGGAGCTGAGGAACAGACAGGCAGGCCTAATAACAATGTAACGCACTGGCTGGCAACAACCACCACCCACAGACCGAAGTCCCCCAGGGCGCGGAGTCTAAGTCCCAGGCTGCCCTTCACCAGGGCCCCTGATAGTGGGGATGGACTTGACGCAGCCAGGAACCAGGTCGTGGCCCCCGAGACACCTCAGTTGCGGTAATGGCCGCCACCAATGGCATGTAGCTGGTGGAAAAGACAATAGAGTAGTCGGGCAGGCCGGGTCAACAACGGGACAAAACGGTACAGGACAGCAGACGAGAATCACGGGTCACGGGCCGAGTTCAGCAACAGAGGGTCAGATCAAAGGAGAACACAGAGAATGGTCAGGTCACAAGCCGAGTCAGATTCCAGGAGAGTCACGAGAGTCAGAACAGAGTAATAGCGACACAAGTGCAAAGGGCATGTGCGGACCACAGGCTTATATGTAATCAGCCACACCCCTCTGGGGGATGGACCTCAGAGACCAGAAGGCATAAAAGATTCCCATCATGCTCTGCAGAAATCCAACATGGATGCCAGCACATGGAGAAACATAACCTCTGGGAAAAGGTAGGACCTTGACAGTCATGAAGGCTAGAAAATGTTAATTGATAATAATAACAGGGATGAACAGGAACGTATGATAAGCAAAATGAAATAGATATTTTATGAATAGACAGTGTTTAGTGTAAATAATGGTGATACTGATGAAATTAAAGTCTAAAACCGGCCATAGATGGTTTGAATCTCAGCTGGTTCAGCAGGGACTGGCTGAGATTCGATCCATCTATGGGCAGGCTAATTGTGCCTAATTTGAATATTGTGCAACTTGGGTAAAATCAACCTGTCAGATTTTTCATGCGATTATTGCCAGTGGCTACAGCTGCTAGCGATAGTCACTGTGTTCTCTCAGCAAGGGACTGCTACCCCCCACCCCGCCTGGAGAAAACAATAGCTCCGCAGGAAAGATTCCCCTATCAACACTGTGCTCATGGGGGAATCGAGCAATTTTCTGTCTTGCAACCAAAGAAAATCACAATGTCTATGACCGACTTTAGATTAAATAAACACAAAAATCAGCACAAGGGACATAACTACAGTCAGTATGATGTATCCTTTGTGTTCAGTCTTTTCGTTTCAGTACAAATCTTCCTCTGTCCCCATCGCCTTAATCTTCTAGTGCAGCGAGGGTTAATGCAACTAAGTGCCCGTTCACATGTATGCGGATTGGATGTGGTTTCAATCGCATTACAATCCACATGTCATGTAAAAAAACATTGCTTCCTATGGTGCCTGTTCACATATGTCCAGTGCACTGGCGGTGCGGATTCAGTGCAGTTTTAAAATGAGTCATGTCCGATTTCTGAGCAGTGCGGTCCGGTTCATGGGGCGGATTACAGGCTATTGACTTCTATGGGAACCATTTCTAAACCACATATGTGCAAACAGGATAAGATCATGAACTAATCCTGTCCTGAACCTGTAAACCTGATGTGAACCTGCGAACAACTACTGTATCAATTAGCTGTGAAGCCTGAGCGTCAATCCACACCGCATATGTGTGAATTAGCCCTAAGTCTAGGTTCACACCTATGTGTTTTCCCGTTGCGTTTTTTAGAGACGCACAGCAGTCTATTTAACATGATTTCCTATGGGACAGGTTCACATCTCTGCGTTTTCACCCTATGCATGTTTTGGAAAGGGTTAGAGACTTTTGTAAACGCAAAACATTGCGTTTTCGGTTCTATAGACTTCAATGGAGACGCTGCAGTAAAGCATGTTGACGCTTTATTTGTATTTTGTGTTTTTAATATGCCTAACAACAAGAAAAAAAAATTCAAAACACAAAACATGACAAAAATGTGGCAAAAACACATGTGCAAAAAGGCACTGCAGCAATGGATCAGACGCAATTACTTAGGTATGCACCTAGCCTATAGGGCTGTCAGGAGCTCTCATAAAGAAAGCCCAACTGCTATGATACTTAGTACCATCTAGTGCCCAAATGTAGTATTTCCCATTTTAAAATCAATGAAAAATATTTTTCCAACACAGGAAAGTCTAATAACCTATTTTCCTTTGCCCCTTTCGCACAGGAAAAAAATGTACATATACGTTCAGTGAGTGAATTTCTATAAATAAACCTCTTAATGATATGGCTTCCCTTGCTTCCTTCTTT
Organism: Staurois parvus; assembly: GCF_062004578.1. Classification (NCBI taxonomy): domain Eukaryota; kingdom Metazoa; phylum Chordata; class Amphibia; order Anura; family Ranidae; genus Staurois; species Staurois parvus. The sequence goes on from NW_028318268.1 coordinate 3,115,067, forward strand.
CTTTCAGCAAAAGCTGTACATTAAGGACAACGTCTTGGTCTATTCATATCATAGATTTAATATATTTTGATAGCTGTACATTCTATGTATATTTTGGTAAGGAGAACGCCAACTTGTCTGTGAGCACCAATCTGTAATAAAGCCGTTTTTAAAATAACAAGCCGTGTTATTTTATGTCCGCTAAATATTTGAATTGCCCAGGACATATTTCTCCTAGAGAGGTATTAGATGGCAGAATATAGGGTATCTGTTTTCACAATAACATGCCAGGGCTCTGAACTATCTCCAGTAGGTAAGAAAAGGTAATTATATCCCAAGATAAATCCCATCACCTCTAAATCATGTAGTAACTTAATCTGATGTTTAATATTGTTAATTCCTTTACTTGTGTATTTACCTTTATAACATATGTATAATGACACTTTACTCTGTAGTCACCTGCAAAAGCACACAAAATATCAACTGAACAAGAAAAGTGAAAAGTTCAAGCCCCACTCTGGTCAAAAAGGTCACTCACTGCTGCCTTTTCTGGTGCTGGGGACTGCTGATCTATCACTGCAACGGTGCCCCAAGACCAATGACCCCTAATATTTCCCTGTGAGTCCATCATTCTCTACTGTCACCGGAGAGGATCCTGATGGCGGCCATGCAATAGAAAGTGTCCACTGTAATGATATCACATATTAGGCACACAAAAAGCTGTATTTGGCGACCATGTTGTCCAACAATCATAGGTCAGCCGTGATGGTTTTGTAGACGCATTTACACATTGCAGCAGCAAATACCTGGAAATACACCTCCATAGCCTTTTAACTCACACTTCAAAGAGCCTGTTATCTCAACGTAGGGACAGCAGACACCAGTACATAGGCATTTACCAGAGCTGTAAATGTCTTTTTTTTTTTAACAGTTGCGTTTATTGAAATTGTACATAAGTAGAACAAAGAAAGGTATATAAGAACAGGCAAACTTATGACAAGCAGGAGCAATACAGTACACATGACATTTCCACACCAAAGATCATACTGAGTCAACTGGGCTTCCTGAGTGGAGCCCTATTGCTGATGCCACGCCGCCGCCATTGAGGAGTGGCGGCCATCTTGGTACTCACTTTGCTATTACTTTTATTACTCCACGTGGATATTTTAAATTGTTACTCGTGACCATTATAATAAAGTACTACACTATTAAGCACCTTTCTGGCTCCTGTGGCTGAGCTAATTCCTCCCCAGGACCATTTTGGCACCCACCCTGATGGATGGATGGAGCTGGATGACTAACCCATAGCTTGCAGCATACCACTGCACCCCCAGATGTGTGATGTGTATAACCCATGCGCATTAATACTTTTGTTCATGTGAGTGTACACCTGTTCCAAGGGTGGATTACCTTTCACGAGTTCATGCACTACTGTTCGTCACGGATAAACCACACATGCCATTCATAGGCACTCTCTGAGTTGGTACTCTCATACGAAGGACATTCCATTATTCAGGAATGATTATATGAACTTTTTTTAGCACCATTTACCAGTTTACATCATTAGAGCACTTATTTGCACTTTGTTGACTCTACATACGTTTATGATTGTTAACATGCATTTATAGCGCGGCACTATTACTTTAACATATTACTTTAACATTATTCAGGAATGATTATATGAACTTTTTTTAGCACCATTTACCAGTTTACATCATTATTGCACTTATTTGCACTTTTTTGACTTTACATGCATTTATGATTGTTAACATGCGTTTATAGCGCTGCACTATTACTTTAACATATTTCTATTCTGGGACTGTTGCCAATACCCTGAGTGCTAGCTGCTACCTTCATATCTATACCTATATTTATTTGTATAATACCATTTTAGTAGTCTATATAATTTTACCAGCGCTCGCTTTATCGTTATTTTTAAACATCTCAATCTTCACTGACATTGTACTAATGGCACTGGGCAGGATGGGGTTAACATGAGGGGTGATCAAAGGGCTAACTGTGTGCTGGGAGTGTTTTACTGGGGGGGCAGTATGTTTGTGCTTCACTGTAATCAGACTGCTCTGGATGGCAGTGTGCCCGAGTTAACAGGGAGGAGGACTGTTAGTAAACAAAGCAGCCCTCCTCGCCGTTGGATATGTTCGGTAATCAAGTGACGCCGGCGGCTAATCAGCGCTCGGGACCCGTTGATTGACAGCCGCGGCCGTGAATGTTGGTACGGGTAGGGGGCGGGCAAAATCATGTTTATATACACGCCTGCCGCCCCGTAGCAGTATATCTGCTATAGGGTGGTGGAAGCAGTTAATCGGTTACTATGCTTACAGGTTCTAATATGGAAATTTGTAGGGTCTGCATCCTTTTATAAGTGATTAACTTTTAGGGAGTATCCTACCAATAATGATATTTTTCTTGAGGTGGATGCCTAAAATTTGTGTTGTATCTTAGTACAGACCTCTGGGCAAATCAGTGAGCCAATCACACAAGTAGGAAACATTTACATTTCTTGGGAAGTTCTGAACACCAACTGTTTACAGAAGACTTCCAGGCTGCCATGTTGTAATTAATTTTACAGAAAATTACAGTGCCACAGATTGAAAAGGAAAGGTCATTTTCATAACAATACTACAGTATGGCTTGTGGCAAGTGTGTATGCTATATACTGTATATATAGATACTGTATGTATATATATTTGTTTAATCTTTGCTATTTTTCTTTCCCCCAAAAGGGGACTTAGCAAATTCTGACAGAGCCATTCAAAGCAGTGTGCTTACAGTTGAAAGCACACACACCTTATTGTGAAACAGCACACAGTTAACCCTTTGATCGCCACACATGTTAACCCCTTCCTGCCCAGTGCCATTACTACAGTGTCAGTGCTTTTTATTCACACTGATCACTGTATTGGTGTCACTGGGGATGTCAGTGACACCAAGTCAGTGCCCCCCAGTGTCAGAATGCCCGCCGCAGTACAGCAGTCCTGGTATAGGTCGCAGATCGCCGCCATTACTAGTGAAGAAAAAAAATTCCAGTATTTTTCCCTCCATTCGTAAACACTGTAATTTCACGTAAACCAATTCATTTACACATATTGGGATTTTTTGTTTTTAGCAAAGGCTTGTAGCAGAATACATTTGGCCTAAATTTATGACGAAATTTGATTTTGTAAATTTTTTTACTGGACATGTTTAATAGCAAAAAGTAAAAAATATAGTTTTTTTTCTCAAAATTGTCCGTCTTTTTGTTTATAGCGCAAAAAATAAAAAACACACAGTTGATCAAATTCCACAGAAAGAAAGCTCTATTTGTGGGGAAAAAAAGGACGTAAATGTAATTTATACACAGCGTTGCATGACCGCACAATTGTCAGTTAAAATAATACAGCGCCGTATTGCAAAAAATGGCCTGGCCAAGAAGGGGGGTAAATCCTCTGGAGGGCAAGTAGTAAAGACATAGCAGCATGACAGTCCTCCTCTCTTTTTCGTTTACTTCCTGGGGTCCTTCTTCAGGTGTCAATCTCACTGCCTGTGTGACTCCTTCTATTGGTGGAGGGAACACCATACCTCCCAACTGTCAGAAAGGGGCAGGTATGCAACACTTCCAGTGGCCCCTCTGATGGGCTCCAGATGCAGGAGGACTCACGGGGCAGTGAGGGGACCAGTGCCCAAAAAGATAACAAGCGGGGGGAAATGTCTAGTCCTCAGATCAGGATATCATCTCGGCTCATGAGGAAACTGACTTTGATCAACTGCAGGATGGCTTAGGATGAGGTGTTTGGAATGGAGACTGAGTAGTAAGGTAAGTGGTGCACAATGCCCTATTTACATTTCATTTTCGCTTGGAGTTGGGCTTTTTTCCAGGTTGACACTAGCAATAAGCTGTGGGCTGGTTGCGGGTGCAAGAATCGCATCTTTTACCACAGCCACTCGCAGCCGAATCGCACTGCTCTCGGGGGGAGACCTGCTGGGTTGCCGTTCATTCTGTATGGCACCCCCATGCCTGCAGCACAATCGCAGGCGCGGAAACCATACGGTCTTTTTGTTTCCCTGTGGATGCGTTTTTTGAAGAGGTACATGCACCTTTTTCTTGCATCAAACGCAGGCACAGCAGCCCATTCAAATGAATGGGCTGCTGTGCAAACTTGGGCCGCGGAGCCCACACTAGTGTGAATCAGGTCTTAAAGGGTTAGTTCACCTTTACCAAAAGACTGTCTATTCAGTTAAGAGGTGCCTGTAGATAAAAAAAATAATGATCTTGCTATAGATGTGATCCATTTACATACCTCCCTAACCCTGGCCGAAAAACTCACAGGGATGGCATCATCCCATCCTACCTTGTTGCTAGGACATTGCTAAGACACTTCCAGCAGATTCAAACCCCCTTGCATGTGCTCTTTCTCCCTTGTTGCAGTAGCTCTGAACTTCTCCAGTGATGCTGTGGTGGAGTAGTTAGTGGACCACACACGTGCGGTTATTTGAAAGCTCACTCCTGTGAGCGGTAACAAATGGGGGCATCTTAGCAACGTCCTAGCAACAAGGCAGGATGGGATGATGCCATCTTACTTAAACTGCAGTTCCAGTCATTTTTATGTTTTTTAAATGTCAGCAGCTATAAAAACTGTAGCTGCTGACTTTTACTAAACACACACTCACCTGTCCCAGGGTCCAGCCATGTGCTCACCCACGCCATGCCTTCTCTCCCTCTTCTCTCCTCGGAGCCGGCATCTCAACTGTGGGCACCAGGCTGTAACAGCTTGTGGCTTTGCAGCCAGGTTCCCACTGTGCATGCGTGAGTCGCGCTGTGCATCCTGATTGGTCCGGCAGTCTTCTGGGACCTGTGAAGTGTCTCAGAAGACTGCAGGGGGGGCTAAACTTCCGGGTCACTGCACTGCGGTGATCTGAGCGAAAAGTGGGAGTGGGTACCTGTCAAAATCAGGTATCTGCTCTCCTTTCCCCCCCAAAAAAGTGCCAAATATGCCAGTGAGGGAGGGGGAGGGGGGAGGCAAACCTCCAAGTTAAAACTGTACAGTTTGTTTTTATCTACAGGCATAGGCCTTTGTTTTGGGTAAAGGTGAATTAACCCTTTAAAGTGTTACTAAACCCTCAACAGTAAAATCAGTCTGTATATGCAGTAAAACATGCTTGTTATAATCACTGTGGAACCTAAGGGGTTAATCCTCTGCATTGTGTAAACAGGCCATTTGTTCCTGATTGCTCTGTTTCTCCCCTTGTTTAAGCAACCAGCTCTTATCTCCTGATAAGACAGACTGAATGGTAGGCATTTTGCACATGCTCAGTTTGGTATGTATTGCTAGAGCATTTTTTTTTCCTTGGGAGAGTGCATATGATCAGCACAGAGCTAATCAGCACTGTCCAGACAGAGGTCAGGGGTTTTGCACCCTCCTAGAGCAGAAAGAGAAAACTCCTCCTACAAGCTTTAGCTAGTGCTTGGCTGGACACTGATAGAAGTCACAAGACTGCTCTAACTGCTGATGAGAAAAGGTATTTAGCAGTTTATATTTACTAAATAATTGCATTTCTATGTTCTGTGTACTGTGGGAGGCCAGATACAGTGAATGCAGGGTCCAGGGTTTAGTAACGCTTTAAATAAGTATACTGGTGTTTTGACAACAATGTGTAATAACAGAAAGACTCCACGCACACGGGATGTTTTGATAACGCTGGTTACATTAGCTGTGTAAAGTCATCTTAATAATGCGAGTTTTTCAGCGTTTTTGCATTAGCGTTTAGTGGTGTTTTCCTGCTTTTTTCCACGTTTGTGTTTTTTAGCGGTTTTTTTCAACAAAAATTTTTTTTTTGGTCAAAAGAAGTCTGAAAATGCCGGTTTGCAGCATTTTACCATGTTTTGCTGCGTTTTTAAGTGTTAGAGCATTTTTGCAGCTAAAAAACTACTCTAGAAACCCACTAGTCCTGAGGGTTTTTTTTTCAGCCAAAAAACATTGATTACAGTGTATGTGTGCATGGACACATAGGATAACATGCTGGGGGGTTTACTGGCTGTAGAAAAAAATGTCAAAATCCAAAAACAGCCGCTGTAAAAATGTCCAGTGTACATGAGGACTAATTTGTAAACCATTTAATTCCAGTAGGTGGTGCTCTATGCACGGAACACTGAAGGCAAGGTGCACATTTCTCCGGGGCTATCCAGCACAAACATCTGAAGAAACCATTACTGGTATCTAAATATATTGAAATCATTGATCACTTTGTCTCATGAAAGTTGTAAAAACATTAAGGCAACTTTAAGCTTAAGTCCTGTTCCTTAGGGAAATTGTGGACATTTTTCATCTTTTTTTTTCAAACCACTAACTTGACTGCTCCAATATCGTATCTTCCGTGATACTCTACTGCACGTGTTTATCCAAAAATTCAAATGGCTTAATTTTTTTTAATACATTTCATTTTTTTCTCACATAAAATATAAATAGTAGGGTTTCTGCCAGGGGTGTCCCTAGGGTTGGTATCACCCGGTGCGGTATCACTTGGTGTCACCTCTCCGACGATCCCCGCAGGATGGATCAGATCTGCGGATTGAGCATAATGGATCGGAGTCCGATCCATTATCCTCTCCAATCTGCAGATCCCATCCATCCTGCTGGGATCGTCGACTTGCTTTAAAACGTACCTTTTTGTGGAGCTCGTTGAGAGATCAGTTAACCCCATATACGTTGCAAGCCGACGATCCCCGCAGGATGAATCGGATCTGTGGATTGGGGAGCATAATGGATCGGACTCCAATCCATTATGCTCAATCCGCAGATCCGATCCATCTTGTGGGGATCGTTGGCCTGCTTTAAAACTTACCTTTTCGTGGACCTCGTGGAGAGATCAGTTAACCCCGTATACGTTGCAAGCCGACGATCCCCGCAGGATGAATCGGATCTGTGGATTGGGGAGCATAATGGATCAGACTCCAATCCATTATGCTTAATCCACAGACAGATCTATCTTGCAGGGACTGTTGGCTTGCTTTAAAACTTACCTTTTCGTGGAGCGGGTCCAGTGTCACCCCGTGCGATAGGTGTCACCTGGTGTGGCGCGCAACCCCCGCACCTGCCTAGGGCCGCCGCTGGTTTCAGCATTATAATAAAGGTAATGGCATAACCAGCTTGCTACTTTCCTTAAAGTGAAATCTGTTGTGAGCTCCCAAACGTCTCCTTTTCCACTCACTTCTGTTTGCTTTGAACTAGCAGTGCACATTAGTTGTGGTTGTGTGCACTGCTCTATGCATACTACACATCCCATATTTCATCTTGGGAGCAAGCAAGAAAGGGTGGCTATATTCCTTCATACAGGGGGACCATGAAGAATTAACGTAGCCACCCTTTAACAGGAAGTGAGATCACAGTAGCAAAAAAAAAAAGTTAGAGATTCAGAAGAGGCTGAGAGCAATAAAGATTCTTTTTTTTTATTTGTTAATTTTGCACTAGTCACATCTATCTGGTCGTTTATGGGGCTTGTTAAACTAGAACTTTTTTCATTTTGATAGACTAAGGGAGGGCTATAACCCCTGTCAATTTCTTTTTTTGTCACCTGTGCCCCATTGGGGAGATTTCTCATCACTTCCTGTGCCATAGCCACAACAGGAAGTGAGAAACTCCCTCCAAAGTAAGGGAATCCCTGGTTGTCACCAGAACTAGTGTCCCCATTAGAAGATCTCACCTCTATTCCTGAAATGGTGACCTCTCAAAATTTTGGATTTTCTTTCACTTTCACTCTTGGTGATGGTGGTCACCAGGAAAAATTGAGAGTGTGAATCTACCTAACGGGGACACAGACAGCAATAGAAATCTGATCCCTCTCCACTCTATCTAAAATTAAAGAAAAATATTTGCCCTCAGTTAGGGACCTTTCACACAGGCAATCTGAGCAGATGCTGAAAGACTGTATTTAGAGAGTAGTGGTTAATGATTCATACTCTGAATAGTCTGGGGTCATCAGTGGTGTACTCCAAGGTTCAGTGTTGGGACCCTTACTTTTTAATGTATTTATAAACGATATACAGTAGGTTCTGGGATTAAAAATCCCATTTCAGTCTTTGCAGATGACACCAAGCTGTGCAGAGGAATAACGTCCTTACAGGATACCTCCAATTTACAACCCTTAATGCACTATATATTGGGCAAATATGTGACAAATGAGGTTTAATGTTGATAAATGTAAGGTTCTGCACTTGGGAGCTAAGAATATGCATCATACATACTGGGGGGGGGGGGGGTACAACTGGGGGAATCAATGGTGGAGAAGGATCTGGGAGTTCTGGTAGATCACAAGCTTAATAATGGCATGCAATGCCAAGCTGCGGTTTCTAAAGCGAACAAAATCCTCTCTTGTATTAAAAGAGGTATAGACTCCAGAGAGAGATATCATATTACCCCTGTACAAATCATTAGTAAGACGGCTGGGACTGGGGCTTGTTGCTGAAATGCATAGGCAACTTTATATGCACATTTTACTCACTCAGTAAAGTTTATTATTTGGGAAGACGAGTGCGGACTATACCAATCCTCATAATTCAGATATAATTTGCCCCTGTACCTCTTGAGAAGAGGAGATTAAGGGGGGGGGGGGATATGATCAACATGTATAAATACTTCAGTGGTTCATACAGTGAACTTGGTGTAGAGTCATTCATTTTAAGGTCATCACAGAGGACAAGGGGGCACTCTTTACATCTGGAGGAAAAAAGAAAATGTGGAATAGACTCCCTCAAGAGTTGGTTCTGGCCAGTGCAGTATATTGATTTAAAAAAAGGCCTGGATTCTTTCCTAGATACACAGAATATAACTGGTTACTAACCCTTAGAGGTAAAGTTGGTCCAGGGAATATCTGATTGCCTCTTGGGGGATCAGGAAGGAATTTTTCCCTCTGCTGGAGCAAATTGTTTCATGCTTTTATTGGGGTTTTTTTTGCCTTTCCCTAAATCAACTGTGGGTATTGGATTGTACATTTTTGTATTGGTTGAACTACATGGACTTGTGTTTATTTTTCAACCAGACTAACTATGTAACTATGATCAGATGGTCCATGCAGCTCTATGTACCAGCAGGTGTAAACAGACACAAGTCTACCTCTAGGTCTGATCAGGCCCGCTAAAAAAAATGGTATACGTAAGGGTTTGCAACCACTTCAAAGCTCCAGAATGCTCAGCAAACAAATCCTATGCTGTTAAACTGTGATGGTTCATGTAAGAGTGCTCAGGCTCCTGTAGCTCAACACTTAAATCTCTTTTCCATTTCTGATATTTCAATAAAATTATAATCTATAGGAGCAAACACTGAAAATATACATACTGTACACAGAAATTAATACATTGAGAGAAAACTTACCTGGTTTTTAATTTTAAAGTTGAACGCCATGTATGATCTTCCGTGATTACATAGTTACATAGTCAGTCAGGTTGAAAAAAGGACTCAAGTCCATCTAGTTCAACCAATAGAAAATAAAAACACACACACACACACACACACATAGAAAACCTCCATATACACAATCCTATACCCACAGTTGATCCAGAGGAAAGTGAAAAAAAATAATAAAGCATGTTCAAATTTTCTCAAGCAGGGGAAAAAAATCCTTCCTGATCTCCCATAAGGGAATTGGTTATTCCCTGGATCAACTACCACCGATGTTATTACTTATAGATCCTAGTATCCAGTTATATTTTGTGCATTTACGAATACACCCAGGTCTTTTTTAAAACAATCTACTGAGCTGGCCAGATCCAGCTCTTGAGGAAGTCTGTTCCACATTTTCACAGCTCTTACTGTGAAGAAGCCTTTCCATATTTGGAGATTAAATCTTTTTTCCTCCAGATGTAGAGAGTGCTCCCTTGTCCTTTGTGATGACCTAAAGTGAATAACTGTACACCAAGTTCACTATCGTATTTATACATGGTGATCATATTACCCCTCAGTTGAGAATAAATTCAGTTCCTCTAATCTTTCCTCATAGCTGAGCTCCTCCATGCCTCTTATCAGTTTGGTTGCCCTTCTTTACACTTTCTCCAGTTCCCCAATGTCCTTTTTGTGAAGTGGTACCCAAAACTGAACTATATATTCCAGATGAGGTCTTACTAATGATTTGCAAAGTGGCAAAATGATATTGCTCTCTCTGAAGTCTATACGTCTCCTAATACAAGAGGGGATTTTGCTCACCTTGCCTCGCAGCTTGGCATTGCATGCCATTATTAGGCTTATGATCTACCAGAACACCCAGATCCTTCTCCACCATTGATTCCCCCAGTTGTACTCCCCCTGGTGCAGTGCCTTGAAAAAGTATTCATACCCCTTCAAATTGTCCACATTTTGTCATATTACAACCAAAACCGTAAATGTATTTTGTTGGGATTTTATGTGATAGACCAACACAAAGTGGTTATACTGTAATTGTGAAGTGGAAGGAAAATGATAAATGGTTTTCTAAATTTTTTACGAAAAAATATCTGAAAAGTGTGGCGTGTATTTGTATTCAGCCCCCCCGGAGTCAATACTTTGTAGAGCCACCTTTTGCTGCAATTACAGCTGCAAGTCTTTTTGGGTATGCCTCTACCAGCTTTACACATCTAGAGAGTGAAATTTTTGCCCATTTTTCTTTGCAAAATTATCCAACCTCTGTCAGATTGGATGGAGAGCATCTGTGAACAGCATTTTTCAAATCTTGCCACAGATTTTCAATTGGATTTAGGTCTGGACTTTGACTGGGCCATTCTAACACATGAATATGCTTTGATCTAACTATTCCATTGTAGCTCTGACTGTATGTTTAGGGTCGTTGTCCTGCTGGAAGGTGAACCTCCTCCCCAGTCTCAAGTCGTTTGCAGACTCTAACAGGTTTTCTTCTAAGATTGCTCTGTGTTTGGTTCCATCCAGCTTCCCATGCTGTGTCCCCCACATGGCTTCTCGTATACAGCAAATGGGACTTCTTAAGGCTTTCTTTCAACAATGACTTTTTTATTGCCACTATTCCATAAAGGCCAGATATGTGGAGTGTACGACCAATAGTTGTCTTGTGGACAAATTCTTCCACCTGAGCTGTGGATCTCTGCAGCTCCTCCAGAGTTACCATGGGCCTCTTGGCTACTTCTCTGATTAATGCTCTCCTTGCCTGGCCTGTCAGTTTAGGTGGATGGCCATATCTTAGTAGGTTTGCAGTTGTGCCATACTTTTTACATTTTTGAATGATGGATTGAACAGTACTACGCAGGGGCGGACTGACAACTCATTGGGCCCCTGGGCAATAGGAAATCATGGGGCCCCTGTGTCCTTGCCCACACTCAAACCACACTGAAAAAAAAAGCCTATGAAAGGTACCAGGGTCATCTCATGGGGCCCCCTACTGACCCCGGGCCCTCGAGCAGTGCCCGAGTGACTAAATGGTCAGTCCGCCCCTGCTACTACGTGAGATGTTCAAAGCTTGGGATACTTTTTAAAACGTAACCCTGCTTTCAACTTCTCCAGAACTTTATCCCTGATCCCTCTGGTGTGTTCCTTGGCCTTCATGATGCTGTTTGTTCACTAATGTTCTCTAACAAACCTCTGAGGGCTTCACAGAACAACTGTATTTATACTGAGATTAAATTACACATTGGTGGACACTATTTACTAATTAGGTGACTTCTGAATGCAATTAGTTTCACTAGATTTAGGGATAGTTAGGGATATTAGAGTAAAAGAGGCTGAATACAAATGCATGCCATGCTTTTCAGATTTTTTTTTTTTAATTTTGAACACCATTTCTAATTTTTCTTCCACTTCAAAATTGCCACAACAAAATCCCAATAAAATAAATTTATGTTTTGGTTGTAACATGACAAAATGTGGAAAATTTCAAGGGGTATGAATACTTTTTGTATGTATGTTGCAAGTCCAAGTGCATAACTTTACATTTATCAACAATAAACCTCATTTACCATATACAGTGCAAGAAAAAGTATGTGAACCCCTTGGGATTATGTGGAGTTTTGCATGAATTGGGCATAAAATGTGCTCTGAACGTCATCTAAGTCACAACAATAGAAGAACACAGTCTGCTGAACATAATACTACACAAACATTAGATGTTGCCATGGTTTAATTGCACATAACATGTAAACATTCACAGTGCAGGGAGGAAAAAGTATGTGAACCTTTAGACTTAATAACTGGTTGACCCTCCTTTGGCAGCAATAACCTCAACCAAACGTTTCCTGTAGTTGCAGATCAGACCTGCACAACGATCTGGAGTCATTTTGGACCACTCCTCTTCACAAAACTGTTTCAGTGTAGCAATATTCTTGGGATTTCTGGTGTGAATCGCTCTCTTAAGGTCATGCTACAGCATTTCAATCGGTTTGAGGTCAGGACTCTGACTGGGCCACTCCAGAAGGCATATTCTGTGCTGTTGCAGCCATTGTTTTGTTGAATTACTTGTATGCTTTGGGTCATTGTCCTGTTGCATCACCCATCCTCTGCGAAGCTTCAGTTGGTGGACAGATGGTCGTACGTTTTCCTGCAAAATGTCTTGATAAACTCTGGAATTCATTTTTCCATCAATGACAACAATCCGTCCAGGCCCTGAGGCAGCAAAGCAGCCCAAAACCATGATGCTCCCTCTGACATGTTTTACAGTGGGGATGAGGTTTTGATGTTGGTGTGCTGTGCCTTTTTTTCTCCACACATAGTGTTGTGTGTTCTTCCCAAACAACTCAATCTTGGTTTCATCTGTCCACAGTATATTTTGCCAGTAGTGCTGTGGAACATCCAGGTGCTCTTTTGCAAACTTCAAACGTGCTGCAATCTTCTTTTTGGACAGCAATGGCTTCCTCCTTGGTGTCCTCCCATGTACTCCATTCTTGTTTAATATTTTCCTTATTGTAGATGTGTCAACAAAAATGTTAGCATGTGCCAGAGATTTCTGTAGGTCTTTAGCTGACACTCTGGGATTCTTCTTTACCTCATGCAGCATTCTGCGCTGTGCTCTTGCAGTCATTTTTACAGGACGACCACGCCTAGGTAGAGTGGCAACAGTGCTAAACTTTCTCCATTTGTAGACAGTCTGTCTTACCGTGGACACATGAACATCAAGGCTTTGGAGATACTTTTGTAACCCTTTCCAGCTTCATGCAAGTCAACATTTCTTGATCGTAGGTCTTCTGAGAGCTCTTTTCTGCGAGGCATGGTTCACATCAGACAGTGCTTCTTGAAACCAGTAAACCCAAAACAGGTGTGTGTTTTTTAAGGGCAGGACAGCTGTCAGCAACACATCCAATATCATCACACTGATTGGAGTCAAGGTTGGCTCACTCCTGGCTCCAATTAGCTCTGGGAGAAGTCATTAAGCTAGGGCCTCACATACTTTTTCCTCCCTGCACTGTGAATGTTTACATGTTATGTGCAATTAAACCATGGCAACATCTAATGTTTGTGTAGTATTATGTTCATCAGACTGGGTTCTTCTATTGTTGTGACTTAGATGACGTTCAGAATACATTTTATGCCCAATTCATGCAAAACTCCACGCAATCCCAAGGGGTTCACATACTTTTTCTTGCAACTGTAGTTGCCCAATTAAACAGAGCATTGAGGTCAGCTTGTAGGTTGGAGACATCCTGTAAGGACGTTATTCCACTGCACAGCTTGGTGTCATCTTCAATGGTATTTTTAATCCCAAACCCTATATCATTTATAAATACACTCATTGGCTACTTTATTAGGTGCACCTGCTCAATTGTTTGGTAACACAAATTGCTAATCAGCCAATCACATGGCAGCAACTAAGTGCATTTAGGCATGTAGATGTGGTGAAGATGACTTGCTGAAGTTCAAACCAAGCATCAGAATGGGGAAGAAACTTTAAACGTGGCATGCTTGTTGGTGCCAGACAGGCTGGTCTGAGTATTTCAAAAACTTCTGATCTACTGGGATTTTCACGCACAACCATCTCAGAGAATGGTCTGAGACAGAGAAAATATCCAGTGAGCGGCAGGTGTGTGTGTGGATGAAAATGCCTTGTTGATGTCAGAGGTCAGAGGAGAATAGGGAGATTGGTTTCTGCGACATTCAGATGGTAGGGTCAGAATTTGGCGTAAACAACATGAAAGCATGGATCCATCCTGCCTTGTATCAATGGTTCAGGCTGGTGGTGGTGATAGAATGGTGTGGGGGATATTTATTTGACACTAGCAAGGTGTACCTACTAAAGTGGCCGGTAAGTGAATATTAAAAAGTAAGGGTCCTAACACTGAAGTTTGGGTACACCACTAAAAATATACCATTCAGAGTATGAATCATTAACCTCTACTCTCTGAATACATTCTTTTAGCCAGTTTGGTATTTATTTTCAAGCTGTATGTTCCAAGCCTGTAGACCAGTGGTTCTCAACCTTTCTAATGCCGCGACCCCTTAATACAGTTCCTCATGTTGTGGTGACCCCCAACCATAAAATTATTTTCATTGCTACTTCATAACTGTAATTTTGCAGTGGGAGGAGTAGTGCCATGTCATTGGTGTCAGTGGAAGGAGTAGTGCCCCATCATTGATGTCAGTGGGATGAATAGTGCCCCATTGTTGGTATCAGTGGGAGGAATAGTGCCCCATCACTGATGTCAGTGGGATGAATAGTGCCCCATCATTGGTATCAGTGGGAGGAATAGTGCCCCATCGTTGGTATCAGTGGGAGGAATAGTGCCCCATCGTTGGTATCAGTGGGAGGAATAGTGCCCCATAACTGATGTCAGTGGGATGAATAGTGCCCCATCACTGGTGTCAGTGGGAGGAATAGTGCCCCATCACTGGTGTCAGTGGGAGGAATAGTGCCCCATCACTGGTGTCAGTGGGAGGAATAGTGCCCCATCACTGGTGTCAGTGGGAGGAATAGTGCCCCATCGTTGGTGTCAGTGGGAGGAATAGTGCCCCATCGTTGGTGTCAGTGGGAGGAATAGTGCCCCATCGTTGGTGTCAGTGGGAGGAATAGTGCCCCATCGTTGGTGTCAGTGGGAGGAATAGTGCCCCATCGTTGGTGTCAGTGGGAGGAATAGTGCCCCATCGTTGGTGTCAGTGGGAGGAATAGTGCCCCATCGTTGGTATCAGTGGGAGGAATAGTGCCCCATCGTTGGTATCAGTGGGAGGAATAGTGCCCCATCGTTGGTGTCAGTGGGAGGAATAGTGCCCCATCGTTGGAGTCAGTGGGAGGAATAGTGCCCCATCGTTGGTGTCAGTGGGAGGAATAGTGCCCCATCGTTGGTGTCAGTGGGAGGAGTATTGCCCCATCATTGGTGTCAGTGGGGGGAGTAGTGCCCCATCATTGGTGTCAGTGGGGGGAGTAGTGCTCCATCACTGGTGTCAGTGGGGGGAGTAGTGCCCCATCACTGGTGTCAGTGGGAGGAGTAGTGCTCCATCACTGGTGTCAGTAGGAGGAATAGTGCCACATCATTGGTGTCAGTGGGAGGAATAGTGCCCCATCATTGGTGTCAGTGGGAGGAGTAGTGCCCCATCATTGGTGTCAGTGGGAGGAGTAGTGCCCCATCATTGGTGTCAGTGGGAGGAGTAGTGCCCCATCATTGGTGTCAGTGGGGGGAGTAGTGCCCCATCATTGGTGTCAGTGGGGGGAGTAGTGCTCCATCACTGATGTCAGTGGGATGCATAGTGCCCCATCGTTGGTATCAGTGGGAGGAATAGTGCCCCATCACTGATGTCAGTGGGAGGAATAGTGCCCCATCACTGGTGTCAGTGGGAGGAATAGTGCCCCATCACTGGTGTCAGTGGGAGGAATAGTGCCCCATCATTGGTGTCAGTGGGAGGAATAGTGCCCCATCGTTGGTATCAGTGGGATGAATAGTGCCCCATCACTGATGTCAGTGGGATGAATAGTGCCCCATCACTGGTGTCAGTGGGAGGAATAGTGCCCCATCACTGGTGTCAGTGGGAGGAATAGTGCCCCATCACTGGTGTCAGTGGGAGGAATAGTGCCCCATCGTTGGTGTCAGTGGGAGGAATAGTGCCCCATCGTTGGTGTCAGTGGGAGGAATAGTGCCCCATCGTTGGTGTCAGTGGGAGGAATAGTGCCCCATCGTTGGTGTCAGTGGGAGGAATAGTGCCCCATCGTTGGTGTCAGTGGGAGGAATAGTGCCCCATCGTTGGTGTCAGTGGGAGGAATAGTGCCCCATCGTTGGTATCAGTGGGAGGAATAGTGCCCCATCGTTGGTATCAGTGGGAGGAATAGTGCCCCATCGTTGGTGTCAGTGGGAGGAATAGTGCCCCATCGTTGGAGTCAGTGGGAGGAATAGTGCCCCATCGTTGGTGTCAGTGGGAGGAATAGTGCCCCATCGTTGGTGTCAGTGGGAGGAGTATTGCCCCATCATTGGTGTCAGTGGGGGGAGTAGTGCCCCATCATTGGTGTCAGTGGGGGGAGTAGTGCTCCATCACTGGTGTCAGTGGGGGGAGTAGTGCCCCATCACTGGTGTCAGTGGGAGGAGTAGTGCTCCATCACTGGTGTCAGTAGGAGGAATAGTGCCACATCATTGGTGTCAGTGGGAGGAATAGTGCCCCATCATTGGTGTCAGTGGGAGGAGTAGTGCCCCATCATTGGTGTCAGTGGGAGGAGTAGTGCCCCATCATTGGTGTCAGTGGGAGGAGTAGTGCCCCATCATTGGTGTCAGTGGGGGGAGTAGTGCCCCATCATTGGTGTCAGTGGGGGGAGTAGTGCTCCATCACTGGTGTCAGTGGGGGGAGTAGTGCCCCATCACTGGTGTCAGTGGGAGTTGTAGTGCTCCATCACTGGTGTCAGTGGGAGGAATAGTGCCACATCATTGGTGTCAGTGGGAGGAATAGTGCCCCATCATTGGTGTCAGTGGGGGGAGTAGTGCCCCATCATTGGTGTCAGTGGGGGGAGTAGTGCCCCATCATTGGTGTCAGTGGGGGGAGTAGTGCCCCATCACTGGTGTCAGTGGGGGGAGTAGTGCCCCATCACTGGTGTCAGTGGGAGGAATAGTGCCACATCATTGGTGTCAGTGGGAGGAATAGTGCCCCATCATTGGTGTCAGTGGGAGGAGTAGTGCCCCATCATTGGTGTCAGTGGGAGGAGTAGTGCCCCATCATTGGTGTCAGTGGGAGGAATAGTGCCCCATCATTGGTGTCAGTGGGAGGAGTAGTGCCCCATCATTGGTGTCAGTGGGAGGAGTAGTGCCCCATCATTGGTGTCAGTGGGAGGAGTAGTGCCCCATCATTGGTGTCAGTGGGGGGAGTAGTGCCCCATCATTGGTGTCAGTGGGGGGAGTAGTGCTCCATCACTGGTGTCAGTGGGGGGAGTAGTGCCCCATCACTGGTGTCAGTGGGAGTTGTAGTGCTCCATCACTGGTGTCAGTGGGAGGAATAGTGCCACATCATTGGTGTCAGTGGGAGGAATAGTGCCCCATCATTGGTGTCAGTGGGGGGAGTAGTGCCCCATCATTGGTGTCAGTGGTGGGAGTAGTGCCCCATCATTGGTGTCAGTGGGGGGAGTAGTGCCCCATCACTGGTGTCAGTGGGGGGAGTAGTGCCCCATCACTGGTGTCAGTGGGAGGAATAGTGCCACATCATTGGTGTCAGTGGGAGGAATAGTGCCCCATCATTGATGTCAGTGTGGTGGAGGGGAGAATAGTGCCCCATCATTGGGGTCAGGGGGGGGGGGGAAATAGTGTCCCATCGTTGGTGTCAGTGGGGGGAGGAATAGTGCCCCATCATTGGTGTCAGTGGGAGGAATAGTGCCACATCATTGGTGTCAGTGGGAGGAATAGTGCCCCATCATTGATGTCAGTGTGGTGGAGGGGAGAATAGTGCCCCATCATTGGGGTCGGGGGGGGGGGGGAATAGTGTCCCATCGTTGGTGTCAGTGGGGGGAGGAATAGTGCCCCATCATTGATGTCAGTGTGGTGGAGGGGAGAATAGTGCCCCATCATTGGGGTCAGGGGGGGGGGAATAGTGCCCCATCGTTGGTGTCAGTGGGGGGAGGAATAGTGCCCCATCGTTGGTGTCAGTGGGGGGAGGAATAGTGCCCCATCGTTGGTGTCAGTGGGGGGAGGAATAGTGCCCCATCGTTGGTGTCAGTGAGGGGAGGAATACTGCCCCATCGTTGGTGTCAATGGGGGGAGGAATAGTGCCCCATCGTTGGTGTCAGTGGGGGGAGGAATAGTGCCCCATCGTTGGTGTCAGTGGGGGGAGGAATAGTGCCACATCGTTGGTGTCAGTGGGGGGAGGAATAGTGCCACATCGTTGGTGTCAGTTGGGGGAGGAATAGTGCCCCATCGTTGGTGTCAGTGGGGGGAGGAATAGTGCCCCATCGTTGGTGTCAGTGGGGGGAGGAATAGTGCCCCATCGTTGGTGTCAGTGGGGGGAGGAATAGTGCCCCATCGTTGGTATTAGTGACACAAATGATGGGGCACTATTCCTCCCACTGACACCAATGATACTTACTTTGCTGACCCCTGCTCCAGCCTGGGCTCGCTCTCTCACTTACCTGTCAGCTGTCTTCCTTCTCTGGCCGCTCTCCTCTTCACTCGCTCCGGCAGCTCCCTCGGTCTTCTTTGATGTACGCGCGCTGCCGCTCGGCTCCTCCTCTCCAAGCTCCACCTCCTCGCCGGTGATTGGCCGCCTGTGTGCCTCTCCTGAGCTACAGTTCCGGTGGCCAATCAGCGGCGAGGAGGCGGAGCTGCTGTGCGATCCCGGAGGTGTGGCCAGGTGACAGCAGCGTATCATCCCGCCCACACATCGCCGGAGACTGCAGCGGTGTCTCGGTTCCTAAGACCATCGGAAATATGTGTTTTCCGATGGTCTTAGGCGACCCCTGGGAAATGGTCGTTCGACCCCCAAAGGGGTCGCGACCCCCAGGTTGAGAACCGCTGCTGTAGACTGTAACTTACACAATAGCATTGTGTGGGGAACGCTTTTGTAAAATCCAAGTATACTGCATCCACAGCCACTCTTTGTTTTTGCTCACCTCCTCATAAAAAGACATCAGATTTGATTGACAACTTCTGTCTTTTGTGAATCCATGCAGACTATTTCTTAAGATTTTATTTTCTTGCAAAACTCTTTTGTGATCTTTTATGAAACTCTCCAGTATTTTTCCAACTATAGAAGTTAAACTCACCGGTCTATAATTACTTGGTAAAGACTTTTATCCCTTTTTAAAGGGAGCCCTTTAAAAGCCCTTTTAAACCAGCCCTGTGGTATTATTTCAGTCATTAAAAAGTCCCTAAAAATGAGACAAAATAGCTGTGAAATAGCAGAGCTCAGCTCTTTTAGGATCCGTGGGTGTATGACATCTGGTCCATGAGGTGCTTTATTCACCTTTATTCTGTCTAAGTGTTTCTGGACCATATCAGTTTTGAGCCACGGCGGTTCATTGGGGGCTATGCCAATACTATTTCCATTATGAACTTGAGCTCCCCCGTGTTCCTACGTATACAAAAGAAGGTATTTAACACATTTGCATTCTCCTTGTCCTCGGTCACCAACTATAAATTATTTTAGAAAGATTGAGCATGCTCAGACCTGAACTTTTTACTTTTAATATATCTGAGGAATTCTTTTGGGTTTGTCTTACTCTTTTTCAACCTATTGTTCATTTTGAATTTTTGCGGTCTTGATTTCTTTTTTACAAATTGTGTTATATTATTTGTAACTTTTTAAATGGCGATAGTGTTCCTTCATTCTTTTATTTTTAAATGCTTTTTTCTTAGTATTTATAGCTTTTTAACTATGGCCATGAGCCGCATCATTTTATATTTAGCTTTTTAAACTTATTGCCCATTTGATTATATTTTTCTGTGTGTTTACATACAGTCAATTTGAGGAGTTCCTATTTCTGTTCTGTGTTCTTCGATGACAATATTCCCTCCCAGTCTAAGGGATGTACAATTTACAGACTTTCTCTGAGCAGCTGAGGACCTTATATTTATATATGTGCAGATTAGAGAAAGGATCACAATGTGATCTCTGGCTCCTAGCATAGTGACCCAGCTGTCATACACAGATCTTGGTCTCTATTAATAATAGGGAGCTGGTGGGATGGGCTTCTGACCATGTGACAGCCAATCACAGGGACCATTTAATTAAGCAGTGCGCCTGCCCCCTGGGTGAAAAGAGACACCTGAAGGGATGCCCAGGAGGGGGTTAAAGAGCTGTATATCTGCACCAGGGTTAAGGTAAGAATGACACATACAAAACAGACCTCCTGTACCCAACACCTAAAATAAAATGTATAATTAGTAATTAAGTCCTTATTTAAATCAATATAAAATCAATATAAAAGCTTTCCAACATACGTATTCTGTTGATATTACCTGTCAGTATACAGTGCTCAGCATAAATGAATACACCCCTCTTGAAAAGTAAGATTTGAATTAATATCTCAATGAACACAAGAACAATTTACAAAATTTTGACAAAACTGAGTTTTATAGAACATTTGTTTGGCTCATTACATTAAAGTAAGGTTCATAATTATTATTATACATTATTATGCAGGATTTATATAGCGCCAACAGTTTGCGCAGCACTTTACAAAATGAATAATGTAACTTAGATTACAAAATCTTCAGTTTTACTCAAATTAGTTGATGCAAAAATGAATACACCCCACAACAAAAACTACTACATCTAGTATTTTGTATGACCTCCATGATTTGCAAGGACAGCGCCAAGTCTTCTAGGCATGGAATGAACAAGTTGGCGACATATTGCAACATCTTTTTCATTCTTCAAGAACGACCTGTTTTAGAGTTTGGATGCTGGATGGATAGTGATGCTCAGCTTGTCTCTTCAGAATTCCTAATAGGTGTTCAATTGGGTTCAGATCAGGAGACATACTTGGCTACTGAATCACTTTCACCCTGTTCTTCTTCAGAAATGCAACAGTGGCCTTATATGTGTGTTTTGGATCATGTTGGAAATGTGCACGACGACCAAGGGCACGGAGTGATGGTAGCATCTGTGAATTCATGATACCATCAATGAAATGCAGCTCCCCAACACCAGCAGCACTCATGCAGCCCCACAGAAGGAATCTGTCACCACCATGTTTCACTGTAGGCACCATGCATTTTTCTATGTACTCCTCACCTTTGCGGCGCAATACAGTTTTGAAGCCATCAGTTTCTAAAACATTTATCTTGGTCTCATCACTCCAGAGTAGAGTCCCAGAAGTCTTCTTCTTTTTCAGCATGGGCCCTGGCAAATTCTAGGCAAGCTTTTTTGTGCATGGGCTTTAGGAGAGTCTTCCTTCATGGACGACACCCATGCATGCCATTCCTTTGCAGTGTATGCAATATTGTGTCATGGGAAACAATCACCCCAGTTTGGCTTTCTACTTCTTTAGCTAACTTCAGTGAACTTGCATGGCGATTTTCTTCAACCCTTCTCATCAGAAGGTGCTCCTGTTGAGGTGTTAACATCCGTGGATGTCCTGAACGTCTCTGTGAGATGGTTGCAGTTCCATCTTTGTTAAATTTGATGTATCACTTTTGGTATAGTATTCTTACTGATAAGTAAAGCTTTGCTGATCTTCTTGTAGCCTTCACCTTTCTTGTATAAAGAAATTATTTTCTTTCTCAGGCCTTATGACTTTTCTCTTCCTTGTGGTGCCATAGCTGACAGCATGAAATGGGAAGAGGTTTTCTTTGTTAAGTAACGCTCTTTTATAATCAACTTTCTGCTGGACACCTGTTTAATGAATAATTTTACTCGCCTGTAGTTGAATTCTTGTTAATTAGAATTTTGTTGTCTAAAATTAAGACTTTCACTGGGGTGTTATCATTTTTGCAACATGGTCTTAAATTAATTTGTTAGGAAAAATACTTTTTTGTGCGGGCAAATTAATAAAAATTGTTTGCAATCAATGGCCCGCATTTGTATGAGTATTTTGTAGTATAGTGATGCATAGAAAATATTGATTCTGAAAGGAAATTAAAGGTTTTCTGGCAAATCTTTTGGGGTGTACTCATTTATGCTGAGCACTGTATGTGTATATATGTGTGTATATATATATATATATATATATATATATATATATATATACACACACACACATAGAATCTTTCATTCCTAAAAAGGGACATTTCACAAGTATGTCTAAAATTAGATAGGATGGGCATGGCATAATGCGGCTAATTGATATTCAACAATGTTATCCTTAAAATAAATGTTGGCAAAGCATGGTTAACAACTGCAGAACTATATCCAAACCATACAAAGTACTGTGACTCATTTACAGAGCTATAGATATGTCAACCATGAAGGTGTTTCCCTGGCCTAGGTACAAATCTCTCATTTAATACTTTATTATTATACACATTGAACGAAAGAGTGGAGAAAAGTGATTTATCAAGGTTCCCCTCGAGAGTGTGGCCAGTGAAAAACAAGTCCTTTCTCACATTGAATTTCCATGGAAAGCATCAACTATTTCCAGAGACACATCAAATTAACCTTACTACTGTGTGAAATTTTACTACTTATTGCTATGCCAGTCCTTTAAAAGGTACAATGAAAATACATTTATTCCTGCCTGGTAATTAGTTAATATGATATGGCTACAGTAAACTGCTAATCACTCAGCAACAGTATCTGCCACAAATGCATTCCATATTTTTGGAGAGCATGTAGACCTTGTCCTACTCCCAAATCAGTTTTTTTTTTTTAAAACTCCCCTCTGTATTCATTATACTGACAATTAGTCAAACAGTTCTTGAGTTGTACTATGCATGTTATTTCCATCAAGACTTCATCCACCTGCTGCTGAAATGAGCTCTTTATGATGCTATCCAGATTGCCGAATCCTTATCAATAGGTTTGGAGGCTGTACTTGGACCCCTGTGGACTGAAGGACCTGCTGAGAATGTGGCTTTGAGGCTCTTTCCAGGAGAAATATATGTTAAAATATATGTTAAAATTACTTTTTTATATGTAAAAAAAAAATCTGAAGAATATATTTTAAAAAATATATTTTTAAAAATATATATTTTTAAAATATATTCTTCAGATTTTTTAACTTAGATTTAACATATACTTGTAAATGCATTCCAAAATTGTAGATTTGTATTTTTAAAGACATACAGTATATTTGAAATGTATTTTTAAAAATATTTTTCATATATTTTGTAATAAAAAAGCATTTCAACATACAGTGTGTGTGTGTGTATATATACAGTTGCAAGAAAAAGTATGTGAACCCCTTGGGATTACATGGCGTTTTGCATGAATTGGGCATAAAATGTGCTCTGAACGTCATCTAAGTCACAACAATAGAAGAACACAGTCTGCTGAACATAATACTACACAAACATTAGATGTTGCCATGGTTTAATTGCACATAACATATAAACATTCACAGTGCAGGGAGGAAAAAGTATGTGAACCTTTGGACTTAATAACTGGTTGACCCTCCTTTGGCAGCAATAACCTCAACCAAATGTTTCCTGTAGTTGCGGATCAGACCTGCACAACGATCCGGAGTAATTTTGGACCACTCATCTTCACAAAACTGTTTCAGTGTAGCAATATTCTTGAGATGTCTGGTATGAATCGCTCTCTTAAGGTCATGCCACAGCATTTCAATTGGGTTGAGGTCAGGACTCTGACTGGGCCACTCCAGAAGGCGTATTCTTTGCTGTTGCAGCCATTGTTTTGTTGAATTACTTGTATGCTTTGGGTCATTGTCCTGTTGCATCACCCATCCTCTGCGGACCTTCAGTTGGCGGACAGATGGTTTTCCTGCAAAATGTCTTGATAAACTCTGGAATTCATTTTCCCATCAATGACAACAATCCGTCCAGGCCCTGAGGCAGCAAAGCAGCCCCAAACCATGATGCTCCCTCCGCCATGTTTTACAGTGGGGATGAGGTTTTGATGTTGGTGTGCTGTGCCTTTTTTTCTCCACACATAGTGTTCTGTGTTCTTCCCAAACAACTCAATCTTGGTTTCATCTGTCCACAGTATATTTTGCCAGTAGTGCTGTGGAACATCCAGGTGCTCTTTTGCAAACTTCAAACGTGCTGCAATATTCTTTTTGGACAGCAATGGCTTCCTCCTTGGTGTCTTCCCATGTACTCCATTCTTGTTTAATGTTTTCCTTATTGTAGATGTGTCAACAAAAATGTTAGCATGTGCCAGAGATTTCTGTAGGTCTTTAGCTGACACTCTGGGATTCTTCTTTACCTCATGCAGCATTCTGCGCTGTGCTCTTGCAGTCATTTTTACAGGACAACCATGCCTAGGGAGAGTAGCAACAGTGCTAAACGTTCTCCATTTGTAGACAGTCTGTCTTACCGTGGACACATGAACATCAAGGCTTTTGGAGATACTTTTGTAACCCTTTCCAGCTTCATGCAAGTCAACAATTCTTGATCGTAGGTCTTCTGAGATCTCTTTTCTGCGAGGCATGGTTCACATCAGACAGTGCTTCTTGAAACCAGTAAACCCAAAACAGGTGTGTGTTTTTTAAGGGCAGGACAGCTGTCAGCAACACATCCAATATCATCACACTGATTGGAGTCAAGGTTGGCTCACTCCTGGCTCCAATTAGCTCTGGGAGAAGTCATTAAGCTAGGGTTTCACATACCTTTTCCTCCCTGCACTGTGAATGTTTACATGTTATGTGCAATTAAACCATGGCAACATCTAATGTTTGTGTAGTATTATGTTCAGCAGACTGTGTTCTTCTATTGTTGTGACTTAGATGACGTTCAGAGCACATTTTATGCCCAATTCATACAAAACTCCACGTAATCCCAAGGGGTTCACATACTTTTTCTTGCAACTGTATATATATATATATGTACTGTATATATTGAATATGACCAAAATTGTATCATTTCAAATATATGTCAATATATTTGGGAAGACTATTTTTTAAATATATTTCAAATATATTTTTCTTCCATGTGGGTTATGGCACTTCTCAGTTCTTTTGTTTACTATATTAGTAACCCTTAGCCTGCTTTCCAGTTCTAGAGCAGCAGCACAATCCTTTGCACTGACCCAGTCTCGTAGATCTCTTTTAATGAGTAAGGTCAGTTAGGCTGCAGTATTGGCAGTTGCCATACAGTTTTGACTGCCAGGTGCCATTTTAACTTTAGCACCATCTTTAAGGCTACGTTCACACTAGCGTTGTATGCAGGCGGCAGAGAGGTGTTTGGGAAGCGTTTTTACCGCTTCCCAAACGCCTGACAATTCTGCACATTGCAGCACATGGTGCTGTTCTAATGGGAGCATTAGCGTTGCGGCAAAATGGACACCTCTGGTCGAGTCAGGAGGCGTTGAAGCCTCCTATTCTTGTCTATGGTGATGCTCCGCAAACGCCCGGCCGGCGTTTCTGGCACGGTTGCGATGCGGTTGCGATGCGGGGCATTTGCGGAGCGGTAACACCATTTAAACTTCATTATAGGCGTTTGTGGAGCGTTTTTAATGCTCGGCAAATGCCTACCGCTAAACCGTGCATGCGGCGTTTGCGGAGCGTTTGCTGAGCGTTAAAAAACGCTCCGCAAACGCCGGACCAACGCTTGCCAAACACTATAGGGGCGTTTGGCAAGTGTTGGTAAAACAGTCAAGTGTGAACGAGCCCTTACTGAGGTAACAGTCATGTCTGAGTGAACTCAAGCCTGACATCATCCACTAGGTGGGGTGTTGCACACACACCTGCACCCTTCCTACCTTTCAGCTTAAAAGGAGCACCTTTCCGCTGCTACTGTTGCTGCTTTTGCTGCATTATTGATAATTTGGTCTCTGGTATTGTTCCTCTGCCCCCCTACAGTGAGTTTATCATCTCCGGCCATTTACGACCCCCAACAGTACCAACTGCTTGGGTTTGTGAATACACAAGGTCTTGCTCCACCTTGGGCCTACAGTCATATGTCTGGTGTGTGTGTAAGGGTCCCTCATTGGATAGGATGTCTGGTGTGTGTGTGTAAGAGTCCTGCTATGTTGACTCTGGACCCACTCCACTTCTTTTTGAATGGGATAGTTAATTACCTGTTGTTTAAGAGATACTCTGCCATACTGTGTCATGCCTTCTACTGGCCTGAAGCCTTCCTCCTCTGCTTTCATGGCCACAGACCTGTTACCCGGAATAAACTAATGTCCATTCCAGTTGCATTTTCAACGCTTTACTTCACAACTCAGTCACCATTTCAGTACATTTCTTGTAGACGCAGTCATTAACATGCCATTATGGAGGAAGTCTTCAGTGCGGAACACAATACCTGCATATATGACTTCCTGACAGTAGTCTCTAGTGCAGAACGTTTGTTAAAATCACCATGTACCATTTCAGCCCTTTTCCCAGATGTTGCAGTCTCTTTGACTGGTGGCTCACACTTAGGTGTTCCCACCACAGGGATGGGCAACACATAAATGGCACTTATACCTGTCAACATGTGTGGGTGTGTAGGTAGTGGGAAAAATTATCATTCCAAGATTCTAGCTTGCAGGACAGCTTCAGGCATCTTGGAAGTGTGTGGTAATCACTTGGCTGCTCCACAGCCCTTGGGGTCCTTTGACATGGGTATTCCGATCCTGAAAAACAGGTGGAAAACAGACAGGTGGACCTGATATGGGTCTAAGGGCAGGCTGATATAAATGGACTTGAATCCATAATGTACTTCATAACCTTTACCCCGGTCAGATAAATTTCTAAGAGCCAGTAATCTGAAGAAATGGACAAGCCACTCACTGACTATTGAAGGGTGGGCTCCCAGTAGCCAAAGTGTTAGGGTGTGTTGGAGCTGGTTGGGGGAAGCGTACAAAATCTGTGTAGGGTAAGCATGGGGAGAAATACTGTGCTATACAGTGCTGGATTGTAGTGCAGTGGGCTATGTACTCAAGTGTACCCACCCTGTGTTCACAGTTCCATAGACCCAACTGTCCTTCTAAGGCAGGGACATTTCCTGAAAGCAGTGGGCTTGTGTGAAAGATCATAAGTTGGGCCCACCCACCTGAGACAAAGAAAGGGTGGCTTACATGGCAAAAAATAGTTGTGCTTTTCATTGCAATTAATATTGGGAGTGGCTTAAAGGGATGAAGAGCGCAGGAGTTCAGTAGTAGGTGACAAAAAGGTTCAAATGCTAAGTAGTAAGTTCAGTTGTCAGGAGTAAGTGATGCAAAGTTCAAGGATCAGTAGTAAGTGACACTGAATTCAGGGGTCAGGATTAAGTGGTGTGGGGTTCAGTTGGCAGGAGTAAGTGACAAAGAGTTCCGGGTTCAGTAGTAAGTGATGATTCAGTAGTAAGTGATGCAGAGTTCAGTTGGCATTAGTAAGTGATGAAGAGTTCAGGGGTCAGTAGCAAGTGACACAGAGTTCATGGGTCATCAGTAATTGATGTAGAGTTCAGGAGTTAGTAGTAAGTGACATAGAGTGCAGGGTTCAGTAGTAAGTGACACAGAGTTCAGGGGTCAGTAGTAAGTGACACAGACTTCAGGGGTCAGTAGCAATTGACACAGAGTTCAGGAGTGAGTAGTAATTAACACCGAGTTAAGGGGTGAGTAGTAAGTGATTTAGAGTTCAGTTGGTAGGAGTAAGTGACACAGAGTTCAGGGTTCATTGCAAAGTTCAGTTGGCAGGTGTAAGTAATGCAGAGTTCAGGGTTCAGTTGTAAGTGACACAGAGTTCAAGGGTCAGTAATAACTGATACAGAGTTCAGGGGTCAGTAGTAAGTGACTCAGGGTTCAGTAGTAAGTGACGCAGAATTCAGAGTTCAGTAGTAAGTAATGCAGAGTTCAGTTGGTAGGAGTAAGTGACACAGAGTTCAGGGTTCATTGCAAAGTTCAGTTGGCAGGTGTAAGTAATGCAGAGTTCAGGGGTCACTAGTAAGTGATGGATAGTTCAGGGGTCTCTAGTAAGTGATTCAGAGTTCAGGGGTCACTAGTAAGTGATGGATAGTTCAGGGGTCTCTAGTAAGTGATGCAGAGTTCAGGGGTCACTAGTAAGTGATGCAGAGTTCAGTTGGTAGGAGTAAGTGACACAGAGTTCAGTAGTAAGTGACATAGAGTTCAGTAGTAAGTGACATAGAGTGCAGGGTTCAGTAGTAAGTGACACAGAGTGCAGGGTTCAGTAGTAAGTGACACAGAGTTCAGGGGTAAGTAATAATTGATGCAGAGTTTAGGGTTCAGTAGTAAGTGACACAGAGTTCAGGGTTCAGTTGTAAGTGACGCAGAGTTCAGGGTTCAGTTGTAAGTGACGCAGAGTTCAGGGGTCAGTAATAAGTGATGCAGAGTTCAGGGGTCAGTAGTAAGTGACGCAGAGTTCAGGGTTCAGTAATAAGTGATGCAGATTTCAGAGGTCAGGAGTAAGTGATGCAGAGTTCAGGGGTCAGTACTAAGTGATACAGGGTTCAGTAGTAAGTGACGCAGAGGTCAGAAGTCATCAGAAAGTGACATAGACATATCTTTCTGAAATAAATTGCATCAAATGGACAATTTGATCATTAAATGATCTCTTTCTTTAAAAAGAGTATTTGGTCTTGTTGGAAAACCCTAAGGAATTTGGTTATAATCAGTCTCTTTTTGTTGTTATTGTGGTGCAAATGACCATTTTTAGCACCTTCATCATGAAGGTAAAGCAAATCTTAACTCTTAAACACAGTTTTGCATCTTTGACAGTTAGTAAAACTGTACCTATCATTGCAGGTACTTAGTGTGTCCAGGTGAATTATAACTTTCGTTTTTTTTTTTCAGGACAAAGTGGCCTTTCGTTTTGTGGCAAATGGCAATAGATATCTCCTGATTTTTTTTCTTTTATGATCAAGGGAAAATTAGCCCAAAATAGTAAACAAAAAAAACATTTAACATTTTTTTCTTTATATATATTTCTTGCTATTACCATAACCTACCACCAAAGAGAAACCAAAAATAAATTCTCCTGCTCCTAACGATCACAGCGATACCATATATTTGTATGTTAGTTGTTGTTTGTACCCGTAGTAGGGCCCAGAAACAACAGTGCATAGTTTGCTTTTTTTTCTCCTACCTAAAATTCACTGTCACTTACACTAACACTAACTCACACTGATTCTAAATGATAAAATCCTACCTAAAATACACTGACAATGACCTTTTACCTGAACTCTAATTCTGACACTGACCTACCTGTAGATCAAACCCTGATGTAGCTATTTTATCTTTATATCATTTTTTTTTTACACACTTTTTTTTATTTTACAATTCTCTCCTCTAGCAAAGAGAAGAAGATGCAATGGGGGAGATTTATTAAAACTGGTGCTCTCAAAATCTGGTGCAGTTGTTCATGGTAGCTTGCTCAATTAGGCTTTACCATTGTCTCAATAAAAGCTAGCCATTCCATTTACCTGTCAAAAAACTACAATAAGAGGGCATAACATGGGAGGTAGAGGCAATGGCTAACTTTTAGCAAGCTGTACCTGCTTTTATCCTAGTTTTTTTAAACCGCTTCCTATGGAATTAAGATTTGCGGTTGCTACTTCTGGTGGTCAAACAGGCTTAATAGAGTTTGATGAAAAAGCATATGCCATTGCTAAAACAAACTGAAAAGGGCTTCTTTCTCCAACTGAAATAAATAAGATTAGGCTATTGATGCTGTATGTTAACCAAAC
This sequence comes from Staurois parvus, assembly GCF_062004578.1. Lineage (NCBI taxonomy): Eukaryota > Metazoa > Chordata > Amphibia > Anura > Ranidae > Staurois > Staurois parvus. The sequence continues at coordinate 3,144,654 of NW_028318268.1, forward strand.
TCATTGCGTAAGAAAAAAAATCGATTCCACACCCAAATCCCAGACTTTGAGACTGTGAAAACCGTACTTTTCTGCAACACCACAAACAGCTGTAAGGCATCCCCCAAAACTTTCATTTTGTATTTGTATTTTTTCCAGTGACACCCTTGAAAAGGCCATCTCCCCATTGTACAATATCTTTTTAAAATTTGGCAATGGTACATCTTCCCTGACGGTACCAGCTTTCCATGCATTTTGTATGACAGTATTTTCATAAAATTTGTTTATTTTCCCCATAAAAGATTCAAATCGAAGAATCAAATAAAAGATCAAAATTCACCCCTATATACTTTTTTTTAAAATATCTTTTTATTAATTTTTTTATCCACAGAGAACATAGTCACAAGAACATAAAACATTGGTTGACATGTGTCCTACCCTCGCAGGGGTGGAAAAGGTCAATCACACATCCAAAGAAAATACAAAGCTGCATCAAAAGAAACTCTGAGACGCCCACATGGCTGTCGCTACCAACTAAGAAATACATGTATGAATATTATGTGTCCCATACTAGTGTACATTAAAGCCAATACCATTTCCCAAAGACCAGTAGGAAATACAGAGATAATATGAATATACAATATTACTCAGGTTATGGCATGTCAGAGGCAGTGGAGGGTTTGGCCAGCCATTTGGACCATACTCTATCATATTTTTTTGGGCATCCTCTGTGCATATAAGTATCCTTATAAAGTGGTAAATTAGCATTAATTATCCGCTTCCATGACATAACAGATGGAGGAGCAGGTTTTTTCCAGTTCAGAGTTATGACCTTTCTAGCGTAGAACCATAATAGGCTAATCAGGGTACGTTCAGCTACAGTGGGAAGGTGATCACTAACCAGACCTAACAAACACACCGACATGGAAGGTTGTAGGGGGGTCGAGGTCAACTTTCAGAAATCAGACAACACAGCACAATGCCAAAACACATGGGCAAAATCTCCTGGTGAGCCCCCACAATGCCAACATTCAGGGGAGTGTGTTGTACTCATTTTGTGAAGCCTATATGGGGTATAATAGGCCCGATGTACTATCTTGAACTGGATACCCCTATATACTGTATAGGTGTTTGTAGAAAAGCTCAAAGGTTTTCTAGCTGCAAATCAAACCCCGGCAGATTCGCTTATCTTTTATCCTGGCTGGCCCAAAGATTTCATGAGTCTTACTTTTCTTCTTGTTTTCCTCCGTGTTAGGCAATGGTTCTTACTGCTGTACTGAACAGTACTCAGATAGTAACATTTGAGTGTTGTGCAGGGTTGTAATACTCTGTGCACAGGCTGCATGATGATGCCACTGAAGGGAGTGGGTCCATGAAAGCATGGGCACAAAAGAAAGTAGTAGGAGCATTATTCAATTTGGAATACTAGAAACATCTAGGGGTGAAAATTATGGCAGAATGTACTGCGGGAGCAACTGTTCATTGAAGGTAAGTATTGCAGAAAAAGCTTCTTTTTGGTTTATCTTTTAATGGGCTATTTATTTTTTTCTGGCTTTGTAGAGCATTACATTTACATGAATGTTACAAACAATGTGAGCTGCTTCTGCCCTTGATATTCTTTTTGTTCCAAATTACATTGAGGAACAAGGGATGCTCTTCTGTAAATATACCTAATAGCACTCTGTAATGTAAACAATTCATAGTAGGTGACCTGAAGCTACTAAGAACTATGCTGATCAGCCATATGTTTATGACCACCCAATTTATATTAAGCAGGCCCCCCTTTTACTGCCAAAACAACTCCTTTTGTTGCCAAAACAGCCCTGACCCATGAAGACATGGATGCCACTAGACTTCTGAAGGTATGCTGTGGTATCTGGCACCACACCATCAGTACCAGATCCTTTTAAGTCCTATACATTTGCAAGGTGGGGCCACCATGGACCAGACTTGTTTTTCCAGCACATCTCACAGATGTCCATCAGACCAGGCCACCTTCCTCCATTGCTCCATGGTCCAGTTCATGCACATTGTAGTCACTTTTGGCAGTGGACACGGGTCAGCATGGGCACCCCGACCGGCTCGCAGCTACACAGCCCCATACACAACAAAGCGTTAATGAGCTTTAGTATGGGTGTTAGATTGGTGATAATGGGCATTAGACAGGTGTTAATGAGAGATAGTATGTGCACTAGACAGGCGTTAATGAGCTTTAGTATGGGCGTTAGACTGGCGATAATGGGTGTTAGACAGGTGTTAATGAGCTTTAGTATGGGCGTTAGACTGGCGATAATGGGTGTTAGACAGGTGTTAATGAGCTTTAGTATGGGCGTTAGACTGGTGATAATGGGCATTAGACAGGTGTTAATGAGCTTTAGTATGGGTGTTAGACAGGCAATAATGAGCTTTAGTATTGGCGTTAGACTGGCGATAATGGGCATTAGACAGGTGTTAATGAGCGTTAGTATGGGCGTTAGACAGGTGTTAATGTGCTTTAGTATGGGCGTTAGACTGGCGATAATGGGCCAGGTTAGACAGGTGTTAATGAGCTTTAGTATGGTCCTTAGACTGGCGATAATGGGCATTAGACAGGTGTTAATGAGATTTAGTATGGGATTTAGAGAGGTGTTAATGAGCGATGGTATGGGCGTTAAAAAGGCATTAATGAGCGTTAGTATGGGCGATAGACTGGCAATAATGGGCATTAGACAGGTGTTAATGAGTTTTAGTATGGACGTTAGACAGGTGTTAATGAGCAATGGTATGGGCGTTAGACAGGCGTTAATGAGCTTTAGTATGAGCGTTAGACAGGTGTTAATGTGCTTTAGTATGGGCGTTAGATAGGCGATAATGGGCATTAGACAGGTGTTAATGAGCTTTAGTATGGGCGTAGACTGGCGATAATGGGCGTTAGACAGGTGTTAATGAGCTTTAGTATGGTCCTTAGACTGGCGATAATGGGCATTAGACAGGTGTTAATGAGTTTTAGTATGGGCGTTAGACAGGTGTTAATGAGCTTTAGTATGGGCGTTAGACTGGCTTTTTACAAGCTTTAAAAATGTTCCCCAAATGCACTGTTTTGAAACGCAGCCATTTTGAAGCGTTCTATAAGTGTTTGACAAGCTTTAAAACCACACCACAAACGAAATAAACTGTAATGTTATTATGTGACCTCCTGTTGTGGTGAGGAGCCAACATATCGCTTCCCCACCATCTTGCTTTGCAGAGGAACAGTAGTGCTAACTGCACTTGCGAATGAGCCCTTAGTTGCATTTTACAACAGCACCCTTAGGATTCATTCACATGTAAAGTTGGGGGGGGGGGGTGGTAAAACCCTGCAGTTGAGTCAGGGTTTTACTACCTCCAGTCACTACCCCCTTTAGCTGCTGAGGCAGCAGCCAAAGGTTTACACATGCTGCAGCAGGAATTAACCCCCTGTTGCTTTTGGTGGTTGCGACTGCCTGCCAGTCGAGACCCATTCAAATAAATGGGGCCACTCTGCAAGCACCCTGTAACTGCATGCTTCTGTGGGGCCCAAGGGGTTAAAGCAAGTGGTGATAAAGCAACACAACGCTGCCTGCTTTAACCCGTTTTTTGCTGTACTGCACAAGGTTGTAGGGCAATTGCAGAGCGGCATCATTTACTTGAATGGGTCATGCTTGGCAGGCGTTACACCCACCAACCACAACAGGGCATATATCTCCTGCTGCAGCTGCGACGTGTGTACACCCCTGGCCACTGCAGCTAAAGGGGGTGCGGTTAGGATGGGGGTGGTAAAAACATTTTTCTGAACTATGGGGTTTTACCACTCCCCAAACTGCAAATGTAAATGAACCCTTACTGTTCTGAGAATCCTATAAGGTTGCTTTCACATTGGTGTGCTGCGCTTTACCTGCACCATGAGTGTAACACACTGCATCTGCGACTTTCCTGGGTTAGCTGCACTTTGTCATAGACTTCTATTATATCCTGCAGCTGTGGTGCACTTTCTGAAAGCACACCAAAACTCGTGCATTCAGGAGTTTCAGTTCGCCTTTAGAAAGTGCAGGATATAATAGAAGTCTATTGCTAAGCGCAGCAAACCCGCAGGAAAGTTGCAGGTACACTGCATTGCACCCGCGGTGTGGGTATACCACAGCACATCAGTGTGAAAGCAGCCTTATAATATTAATCCCAGTGTATTGCTTCACACTGACCTGAGGATGGAGATGGATACAGAGGAGGCATTGGCTTATGCGGCTCCTGCTCCTTACTACAGCTCCAACTTTACAAGTACTCAGGGGTGGACTGACAACTCATGGGGCCCCCAGGCAATAGGGGATCATGGGGCCCTTGTGTCCTTGCCCAAACTCAAAAAAGCCTATGAAAAAGGTACCACTGGCATCTCATGGGGCCCCCTACTGACCCCGGGCCCTCGGGCAGTGCCGAGTTTCCAAATGGTCAGTCCGCCCCTGCAAGTACTCCCTCTGCATTGCACTGCGTTGCTCTGGGATGGTGGGCCAGCAAACCCAGACCGCGATCTACCAGTCACTTGGCTGTGATCTACGTGTTGATGTCCCTTGCGGTAAACAGATTCTCTTTAAAAAAATTGACACATACATGAATAACAAAAGTTTAAATTTATTTTATTGTTCTGTTTTTTATTTTTTAAATCAGCACTTCAAAAGCTCTATCACTGACATAGCATTATGACTTAGCTATAACTCCTTTTTTGTGTTTGTGTTTTGAATTCAGTGTTAAAATAGTAACATAAGCATACTCAGAAAACTGAAATAAACTGCTATCATGGGAAACACTTGGATTGGGATTCCCCTCTTCTAACAGAAAACACAAGAATAAAATTCCCACTGGCAATCTTCTGATTTCTAACCTATTATTGTTAATATTCTTCAGGATTTATGTACCTCCCAACTGTCCCTCAATTGAAACTAAATTCCTTTGTCCCTCTTTCCTCTTCTAATGTTCCTCTTTTTGGTTTAATGTATAAATCTCTACATAAAATGTACTTTTTAACTCTCAACACTAAACCTTTCAATTAAAGTATAAACTCTTACAATAGATTTCTCTTATTTGCTCTTTTTTTGGTCTGTTATAATATTAAAATAATTTTTTAAAATATTGGTTAAAGGATAAGTTCATCGTTTAACAAAAAATAATAAATGCACATTTTTTTGCAGGTAAAAAATGTGCATTTATTATTTTTTATTTCTGGAGCCTCTAAAGCATTGCACCAGTGATCAGCAGATCCTTGGTAAAATGCAGGTCTCCCCCTGACCTATCTGTATATCTGCTTACTTGTACATCCAGTATGGGTAAGCTGATACTGACAGGAAGGCTCAATGAACTACCACAGCTCTGTGAAATGCAATGGTAGTTCATTGAAAACTACAAGCTGAAAGCCACAAAGGCTGTCGGAACATAGTTTTCCCATTCACAGAATACTGCGAATGTGTGACGTGGGTGGAGCCCCACACACAGCATTTTTTTTTAATTGTGACAGCTAGTGGGGAGGTGAAGATCCCCCCGAAAGCTGTTACAGCGGGGATCGGAGGATGCACGGGCCGGTCCAATTTTAGCATGTTACATGTTACACCCTGAATATGGGAGTAACATGTAGCATGTTACGAAAGGTGAACTAATCCTTTAAACACACAAATCTTGTGAGCTGATAACTTCCTATAGTTCTGGACTGTTATCAGTGCTCCCTGTGCTCTCCATGGACTACAAAACACCCCCTTTATGTTGTGGAGGGAGGTGTCATGGAGTCCTAACACACTCCCTGTCCTAGGATGACAACGCTACTCAGTACTGTTGACACCCTAGGACAGAAAGTATATTATAGTGATATTATATATTATAGTGATAGTAAAGCTTTGTTTTTGTTTTTTAATAAAAATAATAAACATGCCATACTTACCTGCTCTGTGCAATGGTTTTGCCCACAGCAGACACTATCCTCCCCTGCCCCCATAGGAAACCGCTTTTTTACTCAGGTAACACCAGAGATCAGATGGACCGTAGGTCTGAGACGCTGTTGCGTAGAGCCTGGGATGCCAATGGCACTACTATGGCCCCAGCCCTGGAATCCGCCTGCATCGCTAGAAATGCGGACACTTGGATGCATAGGGTAATGGACCACATCTCTCGGGGTACCAAAAAAAAGGGAAAGCCCAGTTGGAAGAGGTGTTGGATTCCCTGGAGGTAGTTGGTAAGGCAGTAGCCTACCTAGCAGATGGAGATGGTCAGAACATCGGCTAAGACCACAGCTCTTCTTAACTCAGTCCAGAGGGCAGTATGGCTTAAAACCTGGGAGATGTCAAGAGCCCATCCCGGTTTGCCCTTTGAGTGTTCCTTTCTGTTCGGCCCAGGTGTTATTGAGGTTTGCCGAAAAGGGGAAGAATTTCCCTGTCAAGACCAAAAAGGATAAGGGTAAGAAGTTTTTTAATGCCCCCCTTAATCATGGCCAACAAAGATTTAGGCAGGATTCCGCCACGAAATGAGCCAACAAAGGGAGACAGGCTGACTCCAAACCCACCAGTAAGGACCCTAAATTACATAGATTTCAGGGTGGGTGGAAGGCTGTCCAGATTCCTTCAGCAATGGGGGAAGAGCCCATACATCCTGCAGTTGATACGGGAGGGGTACCAGGTGGAATTCTCTTCACTCCCCCCTCATGCCTTTGTGCTGACTTATCCCCCCAGAGACAGGACAGAGGCAGAGGTTCTCTTGGGAGGGATCAGTGATTTAGCGGATCAGGAGGTAATTATTCCCGTGCCAATGGACCAGCTTTTTCTGGGATTTTATTCTCACATCTTTGTGGTTCCAAAACCTGGGAAATTCCACTTGATCGTAAACCTAAGAAGGTTGAACAGTTTCCTGCAGTACAAGAAGTTGCATATGGAAAGCATCTACAGTGTACGAAAACATCTGCTCAAAAGAGTCATTATGGCCACTGTGGATCTCAGGGATGCCTACTTTCATGTTTCCATCGCCCCGGAATACCAAGCCTTCTTACGCTTTTCCATCTTCACAGAACAGGGGGTCAGTCACTGGCAGTTCCAAGCCCTCCCTTTTGGACTAGTGGCCAGTCCAAGAATATTTACCAAGGTCTTGGCCAAGGTAGTAGCCTATTTACACCTTTAGGGAATTTCCCTCATCCCTTACCTAGACGATCTGATGTTCTACGGAGTCTCACAGCACAAAGTCCTGCGAGACCTGCAAAAAGTACTACTCATCTTGGAATCTCTGGGGTGGATTGTCAATCGGGAGAAGTCCCCTCCCAAAGCAAGGTGTTCCTTGGGTGTGTAGTGGGCTTCAGAGTCCAGAAACTCTTTTTACCCCAAGAAAAGACCGAGAAGGTAGTGAGGATGGTCTCTGCATTGTTAGCAGTTTCAGATTGCTCCCTGAGGCACATCATAAGACTTCCAGGTCTCATGACAGCCTGCATTCTGGCCATGGAGTGGGCAAAATTACATTCCAGGGAGCTTCAATTCTTCTTTCTATTCTCTTGGAACAGAAAAGTGGAATCGCTGGAGAAGAGGGTTTCCTTCCCAGAGAGTGTAAAGACCTTGCTGGAATGGTGGCTAATGCCCCAGAATCTGGGAGAAGGGAGACCGTGGGTGCAGTGGAAACCAGTTCAGGTAACCATGGATGCCAGCAAGTGGGGCTGGGGGGCTCATCTAGAGGACCAACAAGCCCAAGGCCCATGCGAGCCGTACCTAAGGGTAACCTCCTCCAATTGCAGAGAGCTGTTGGTAGTGTGTCAGGCCTTGAAGGCCTTTGCAAACAGGAGCGAAAGAAAATAAGTCCAAATTTTGTCAGACAATATGTCGACAGTGGCATACCTGAATCATCAGGGGGGCGCCAGATCCTGGAATCTCCTGGACCTAACTCAGGAGATTCTAGTATGGGCAGAGAGCAGAGTTCTTTCAGTGTTGGTGGTCCACATAAAAGGGCCGGTCAACATGAAAGCAGATTTTCTCAGCTAACAGTTCACTAGGGAGAGTGGGAACTAAATTCCAAGGCCTTTTTTCCAATAAGTCAGGATTTTGGCAGTCTGGAGATAGACCTTTTTGCCTGCAGGAAAAGTAGGAAAGTGAGACAGTATTTCTCCCTGGTGCGGGAGCAGGGATCCGAAGGCCTGGATGCGTTAGCACAGAAATGGGATTTCGAGCTGGCATATGCATTTCCCGCTCTGCCATTGATCCCCTGGATACTTCAGAAGCTGGGCCGATCACACTGCAGACTGATCTTGCTGGCCACATGGTGGCCAAGAAAAGCCTTGTTCACCACCTTGAAGAGGGGGGCCTTGTCTCCCCTGCAGTGTCTCCCAGTCAGGAGGGATCTTCTCTTACAGGGGCCGACTCTGCACCCCAATCCGGAGTTTTGTTTTGGTTAACGGTAGAGATGAGCGAAGTATTCAAAAATTCGATTAGGCTGATTCGGAGAATTCGAGGAATAAATTCGATTCGATGCGAATATATTCTCTGCGATTTTAACTTATAAAAGGGTGTTTCTAGGCTTCAGAGAGCCTTTATATTAGTGCAGAACACTGTACCTTTAATTTAAATGCCTTTGGAGTCTGCTGGGGAAGAGAAATAATACTGTCAGTCAGTATGACATGCAGATGAGTGCCGTCGATCTTAGAATCACCGCACACTTCACTCATTTGGGCAGTCACGGGGCCAAAACCAGAGTGTGGAGCCACAGTGCGGCGGTGGAGGTAGCAGCAATGGGAGGCCATACAGCACCCTATGACAAAAATGGAACCCACCAGCAGTGTGAGGAGACCTGAAAGTGGCACATGGCAGAGTGTGGCGATGGAGACAGCAGCAATGGGAGGCCGTACAGGGACCCATGACACACTCTGGACCTGGCAGCAGCATTAGGAGGCGGTACAGGGGCCCATGGCAGATTACGGGCCTGGCAGCAGCAATGGGAGGCCGGTAATCTGCCAGCACCCTATGACAAAATGGAACACACCAGCAGTGTGAGGAGACCTGAAAGTGGCACATGGCAGAGTGTGGCGGTGGAGACAGCAGCAATGGGAGGCCGTACAGGGACCCATGAGAGACTCTGGACCTGGCAGCAGCATGAGGAGGCGGTACAGGGGCCCATGGCAGATTACAGGCCTGGCAGCAGCAATGAGAGGCCCGTAATCTGCCAGCACCCTATGACAAAAAATGTAACACACCAGCAGTGTGAGGAGATCTGAAAGTGGCAAATGGCAGAGTGTGGCGATGGAGACAGCAGCAATGGGAGGCTGTACAGGGACCCATGAGAGACTCTGGACCTGGCAGCAGCATGAGGAGGCGGTACAGGGGCCCATGGCAGATTACGGGCCTGGCAGCAGCAATGAGAGGCCCGTAATCTGCTAGCACCCTATGACAAAAAATGGAACCCACCAGCAGTGTGAGGAGACCTGAAAGTGGCACATGGCAGAGTGTGGCGATGGAGACAGCAGCAATGGGAGGCCGTACAGGGACCCATGAGAGACTCTGGACCTGGCAGCAGCATGAGGAGGCGGTACAGGGGCCCATGGCAGATTACGGGCCTGGCAGCAGCAATGAGAGGCCGTAATCTGCCAGCAACCTATGACAAAAAATGTAACACACCAGCAGTGTGAGGAGACCTGAAAGTGGCACATGGCAGAGTGTGGCGATGGAGACAGCAGCAATGGGAGGCCGTACAGGGACCCATGAGAGACTCTGGACCTGGCAGCAGCATGAGGAGGCGGTACAGGGGCCCATGGCAGATTACAGGCCTGGCAGCAGCAATGGGAGGCCCGTAATCTGCCAGCACCCTATGACAAAAAATGGAACACACCAGCAGTGTGAGGAGACCTGAAAGTGGCACATGTTTGGGGCATGATTCATGGCGGATTTAGTCAGTTGTGTCATGAACTGGTGGTTTGAAATCCAGACTAATCCACGCCTGATTCATTTTCACAAACGTGAGTCTCTCCACACTTTGGGTGGACAGTCGTGTCCTCCGCGGAGTTACAATACCTCCTGCCGCACTAAACACGCGCTCCGATGCCACGCTACTGGCCGGGCATGACAGCCTTTCAAGGGCAAATTCAGCTAGTTGGGGCCAAAGGTCAAGTTTTGTTGCCCAGTAGTCAAGGGGATTGTCTACCTCGGTTGGCAGGGTGCTGTCCAAGTAGGCCCAAGCCTGTTGTTTGAGGTCCTGCTCCAGGTCCACCTGATGCTGCTGCTGCTGCTGCGGCTGGTTAGTAGTTTCCTCACTGCGCTGGTGAAGAAAGCTACTCATCATCGACTGCAGACTGAGGCAGCCGCTGCTGGTGGAGCTGCCACTGCTCCTACCACCCCACCCCTCCCCTGCTGCCATGGCAGCGGAACGCGAGCGCACAGGGCCCACAGTGTCTGAGGATGGACGTTGGCGCAGAAAGGCAGAGACCAACTGACTACATAGGTGGTTTTTATAGTACGTTATTTTGGCCTCCCTCTCAGCAGGTGTGAAAAAGGCCACCATTTTTGAACGGTAGCGAGGGTCCAACAAGGTGGACAGCCAAAAGTCATCCCTCTGTCTGATGGTTATTATTCGGCTGTCGCTACGCAAGCAACCGAGCATGCTATGGGCCATTTGTGCCAAGGAATGCGAGGGACTCCCTGCCTCCATCTCCACAGCATACTGCCACGGTGCGTCTGGGTCCTCTGTCTCCTCCTCCTCCTCCTCTACCAGATGCTCCTGCTCCTCCACTCCTGTCCGCTGAGTGGAAAAACCACCCATTTCACTCAATAATTCCTGAGCACAAATGTCCTCCTCTACCTCCTCCTCTTCTGCCTGTCCTGCCCCCACAGGGGTCATGTGGCGTTGAGATCTGTGCGCCACGTCTACCGCACCCTGACCAGCCATTGTTAACAGCATTTGTTCCAGGACGTGCAACAGAGGAAGGACGTCGTTCATCCCATAGTCCTGCCGACTCACGAATAGCGTGGCCTCCTCAAAGGGCCTGAGCAAGCGGCAGGTGTCACGCATGAGCTGCCAATGGCTGACATCGAAGAAACACAGGGGAGTACCTTTATCCGCTTATAACATCAGGAAATCGGTGATGGCCTTTCGCTGTTCGTAAAGGCGGTCTAACATATGTAGGGTTGAATTCCACCTTGTTGCAACGTCACAGCATGAGGAGTCGGTACGGGGGGCCCATGGCAGATTACGGGCCTGGCAGCAGCAATGAGAGGCCCGTAATCTGCCAGCACCCTATGACAAAAAATGTAACACACCAGCAGTGTGAGGAGACCTGAAAGTGGCACATGGCAGAGTGTGGCGATGGAGACAGCAGCAATGGGAGGCCGTACAGGGACCCATGAGAGACTCTGGACCTGGCAGCAGCATGAGGAGGCGGTACAGGGGCCCATGGCAGATTACGGGCCTGGCAGCAGCAATGAGAGGCCCGTAATCTGCCAGCACCCTATGACAAAAAATGTAACACACCAGCAGTGTGAGGAGATCTGAAAGTGGCAAATGGCAGAGTGTGGCGATGGAGACAGCAGCAATGGGAGGCCGTACAGGGACCCATGAGAGACTCTGGACCTGGCAGCAGCATGAGGAGGCGGTACAGGGGCCCATGGCAGATTACGGGCCTGGCAGCAGCAATGAGAGGCCCGTAATCTGCCAGCACCCTATGACAAAAAATGGAACCCACCAGCAGTGTGAGGAGACCTGAAAGTGGCACATGGCAGAGTGTGGCGATGGAGACAGCAGCAATGGGAGGCCGTACAGGGACCCATGAGAGACTCTGGACCTGGCAGCAGCATGAGGAGGCGGTACAGGGGCCCATGGCAGATTACGGGCCTGGCAGCAGCAATGAGAGGCCGTAATCTGCCAGCACCCTATGACAAAAAATGTAACACACCAGCAGTGTGAGGAGACCTGAAAGTGGCACATGGCAGAGTGTGGCGATGGAGACAGCAGCAATGGGAGGCCGTACAGGGACCCATGAGAGACTCTGGACCTGGCAGCAGCATGAGGAGGCGGTACAGGGGCCCATGGCAGATTACAGGCCTGGCAGCAGCAATGGGAGGCCCGTAATCTGCCAGCACCCTATGACAAAAAATGGAACACACCAGCAGTGTGAGGAGACCTGAAAGTGGCACATGTTTGGGGCATGATTCATGGCGGATTTAGTCAGTTGTGTCAGGAACTGGTGGTTTGAAATCCAGACTAATCCACGCCTGATTCATTTTCACAAACGTGAGTCTCTCCACACTTTGGGTGGACAGTCGTGTCCTCCGCGGAGTTACAATACCTCCTGCCGCACTAAACACGCGCTCCGATGCCACGCTACTGGCCGGGCATGACAGCCTTTCAAGGGCAAATTCAGCTAGTTGGGGCCAAAGGTCAAGTTTCGTTGCCCAGTAGTCAAGGGGATTGTCTACCTCGGTTGGCAGGGTGCTGTCCAAGTAGGCCCAAGCCTGTTGTTTGAGGTCCTGCTCCAGGTCCACCTGATGCTGCTGCTGCTGCGGCTGGTTAGTAGTTTCCTCACTGCGCTGGTGAAGAAAGCTACTCATCATCGACTGCAGACTGAGGCAGCCGCTGCTGGTGGAGCTGCCACTGCTCCTACCACCCCACCCCTCCCCTGCTGCCATGGCAGCGGAACGCGAGCGCACAGGGCCCACAGTGTCTGAGGATGGACGTTGGTGCAGAAAGGCAGAGACCAGCTGACTATATAGGTGGTTTTTATAGTACTTTATTTTGGCCTCCCTCTCAGCAGGTGTGAAAAAGGCCACCATTTTTGAACGGTAGCGAGGGTCCAACAAGGTGGACAGCCAAAAGTCATCCCTCTGTCTGATGGTTATTATTCGGCTGTCGCTACGCAAGCAACCGAGCATGCTATGGGCCATTTGTGCCAAGGAATGCGAGGGACTCTCTGCCTCCATCTCCACAGCATACTGCCACGGTGCGTCTGGGTCCTCTGTCTCCTCCTCCTCCTCTACCAGATGCTCCTGCTCCTCCACTCCTGTCCGCTGAGTGGAAAAACCACCCATTTCACTCAATTATTCCTGAGCGCCAATGTCCTCCTCTACCTCCTCCTCTTCTTCCTGTCCTGCCCCCACAGGGGTCATGTGGCGTTGAGATCTGTGCGCCACGTCTACCGCACCCTGACCAGCCATTGTTAACAGCATTTGTTCCAGGACGTGCAACAGAGGAATGACGTCGTTCATCCCATAGTCCTGCCGACTCACGAATAGCATGGCCTCCTCAAAGGGCCTGAGCAAGCGGCAGGTGTCACGCATGAGCTGCCAATGGCTGACATCGAAGATACACAGGGGAGTACCTTTATCCGCTTATAACATCAGGAAATCGGTGATGGCCTTTCGCTGTTCGTAAAGGCGGTCTAACATATGTAGGGTTGAATTCCACCTTGTTGCAACGTCACAGCATGAGGAGTCGGTACGGGGGCCCATGGCAGATTACGGGCCTGGCAGCAGCAATGAGAGGCCCGTAATCTGCCAGCACCCTATGACAAAAAATGTAACACACCAGCAGTGTGAGGAGACCTGAAAGTGGCACATGGCAGAGTGTGGCGGTGGAGACAGCAGCAATGGGAGGCCGTACAGGGACCCATGAGAGACTCTGGACCTGGCAGCAGCATGAGGAGGCGGTACAGGGGCCCATGGCAGATTACGGGCCTGGCAGCAGCAATGAGAGGCCCGTAATCTGCCAGCACCCTATGACAAAAAATGTAACACACCAGCAGTGTGAGGAGATCTGAAAGTGGCACATGGCAGAGTGTGGCGATGGAGACAGCAGCAATGGGAGGCCGTACAGGGACCCATGAGAGACTCTGGACCTGGCAGCAGCATGAGGAGGCGGTACAGGGGCCCATGGCAGATTACGGGCCTGGCAGCAGCAATGAGAGGCCCGTAATCTGCCAGCACCCTATGACAAAAAATGGAACCCACCAGCAGTGTGAGGAGACCTGAAAGTGGCACATGGCAGAGTGTGGCGATGGAGACAGCAGCAATGGGAGGCCGTACAGGGACCCATGAGAGACTCTGGACCTGGCAGCAGCATGAGGAGGCGGTACAGGGGCCCATGGCAGATTACGGGCCTGGCAGCAGCAATGAGAGGCCCGTAATCTGCCAGCACCCTATGACAAAAAATGTAACATACCAGCAGTGTGAGGAGACCTGAAAGTGGCACATGGCAGAGTGTGGCGATGGAGACAGCAGCAATGGGAGGCCGTACAGGGACCCATGAGAGACTCTGGACCTGGCAGCAGCATGAGGAGGCGGTACAGGGGCCCATGGCAGATTACGGGCCTGGCAGCAGCAATGAGAGGCCCGTAATCTGCCAGCACCCTATGACAAAAAATGTAACACACCAGCAGTGTGAGGAGACCTGAAAGTGGCACATGGCAGAGTGTGGCGATGGAGACAGCAGCAATGGGAGGCCGTACAGGGACCCATGAGAGACTCTGGACCTGGCAGCAGCATGAGGAGGCGGTACAGGGGCCCATGGCAGATTACAGGCCTGGCAGCAGCAATGAGAGGCCCGTAATCTGCCAGCACCCTATGACAAAAAATGTAACACACCAGCAGTGTGAGGAGACCTGAAAGTGGCACATGGCAGAGTGTGGCGATGGAGACAGCAGCAAAGGGAGGCCGTACAGGGACCCATGAGAGACTCTGGACCTGGCAGCAGCATGAGGAGGCGGTACAGGGGCCCATGGCAGATTACGGGCCTGGCAGCAGCAATGAGAGGCCCGTAATCTGCCAGCACCCTATGACAAAAAATGTAACACACCAGCAGTGTGAGGAGATCTGAAAGTGGCACATGGCAGAGTGTGGCGATGGAGACAGCAGCAATGGGAGGCCATACAGGGACCCATGAGAGACTCTGGACCTGGCAGCAGCATGAGGAGGCGGTACAGGGGCCCATGGCAGATTACGGGCCTGGCAGCAGCAATGAGAGGCCCGTAATCTGCCAGCACCCTATGACAAAAAATGGAACCCACCAGCAGTGTGAGGAGACCTGAAAGTGGCACATGGCAGAGTGTGGCGATGGAGACAGCAGCAATGGGAGGCCGTACAGGGACCTATGAGAGACTCTGGACCTGGCAGCAGCATGAGGAGGCGGTACAGGGGCCCATGGCAGATTACGGGCCTTGCAGCAGCAATGAGAGGCCGTAATCTGCCAGCACCCTATGACAAAAAATGTAACACACCAGCAGTGTGAGGAGACCTGAAAGTGGCACATGGCAGAGTGTGGCGATGGAGACAGCAGCAATGGGAAGCCGTACAGGGACCCATGAGAGACTCTGGACCTGGCAGCAGCATGAGGAGGCGGTACAGGGGCCCATGGCAGATTACAGGCCTGGCAGCAGCAATGGGAGGCCCGTAATCTGCCAGCACCCTATGACAAAAAATGGAACACACCAGCAGTGTGAGGAGACCTGAAAGTGGCACATGTTTGGGGCATGATTCATGGCGGATTTAGTCAGTTGTGTCATGAACTGGTGGTTTGAAATCCAGACTAATCCACGCCTGATTCATTTTCACAAACGTGAGTCTCTCCACACTTTGGGTGGACAGTCGTGTCCTTCGCGGAGTTACAATACCTCTTGCCGCACTAAACACGCGCTCCGATGCCACGCTACTGGCCGGGCATGACAGCCTTTCAAGGGCAAATTCAGCTAGTTGGGGCCAAAGGTCAAGTTTTGTTGCCCAGTAGTCAAGGGGATTGTCTACCTCGGTTGGCAGGGTGCTGTCCAAGTAGGCCCAAGCCTGTTGTTTGAGGTCCTGCTCCAGGTCCACCTGATGCTGCTGCTGCTGCTGCGGCTGGTTAGTAGTTTCCTCACTGCGCTGGTGAAGAAAGCTACTCATCATCGACTGCAGACTGAGGCAGCCGCTGCTGGTGGAGCTGCCACTGCTCCTACCACCCCACCCCTCCCCTGCTGCCATGGCAGCGGAACGCGAGCGCACAGGGCCCACAGTGTCTGAGGATGGACGTTGGCGCAGAAAGGCAGAGACCAACTGACTACATAGGTGGTTTTTATAGTACGTTATTTTGGCCTCCCTCTCAGCAGGTGTGAAAAAGGCCACCATTTTTGAACGGTAGCGAGGGTCCAACAAGGTGGACAGCCAAAAGTCATCCCTCTGTCTGATGGTTATTATTCGGCTGTCGCTACGCAAGCAACCGAGCATGCTATGGGCCATTTGTGCCAAGGAATGCGAGGGACTCCCTGCCTCCATCTCCACAGCATACTGCCACGGTGCGTCTGGGTCCTCTGTCTCCTCCTCCTCTTCCTCTACCAGATGCTCCTGCTCCTACACTCCTGTCCGCTGAGTGGAAAAACCACCCATTTCACTCAATAATTCCTGAGCACAAATGTCCTCCTCTACCTCCTCCTCTTCTTCCTGTCCTGCCCCCACAGGGGTCATGTGGCGTTGAGATCTGTGCGCCACGTCTACCGCACCCTGACCAGCCATTGTTAACAGCATTTGTTCCAGGACGTGCAACAGAGGAATGACGTCGTTCATCCCATAGTCCTGCCGACTCACGAATAGCGTGGCCTCCTCAAAGGGCCTGAGCAAGCGGCAGGTGTCACGCATGAGCTGCCAATGGCTGACATCGAAGTTACACAGGGGAGTACCTTTATCCGCTTATAACATCAGGAAATCGGTGATGGCCTTTTGCTGTTCGTAAAGGCGGTCTAATATGTGTAGGGTTGAATTCCACCTTGTTGCAACGTCACAGAACAGGCGATGCTGTGGAATTCCGTTCTGCCGCTGCAGCTCAAGGAGGGTGTGCTTTGCGGTGTAGGAATGGCTGAAATGCATGCAAAGTTTACGTGACATTTTAAGGATGTCTTGCAGTGGGATGGTGGATTTTAGGAACCGCTTGACAACCAGATTGAACACGTGAGCCATGCATGGCGCATGGCACAACCTTCCTTGACGCAGAGCAGACACCATGTTCTTTCCGTTGTCGGTCAACATGGTTCTGATTTTCAGTTTGCGCGGAGACAGCCATCTGTCGATTTCTCTGTTCATTACACTCAGAAGTTCCTCCCCTGTGTGACTACGTTCGCCAAGGCATACCAGGTGCAGCACAGCGTGACACCGTTGCGCCCTGCACATGTGATATGCCGGTCGGGTAATGGGACTTGGCACGGGGGTGGCGGCTGAGGACATGGCGGAAGAAGAGGTGGTAGAGGCGGACATCTTTTGTGGACCAAGGACGTGCAAACGTGGAGGCAAAAGCGGCGTGACCTGTCCAAGTTGCTGGTGCGGCTGTGCCGGCACCACGTTCACCCAGTGGGCCGTAAATGACATGTACTGTCCCTGACCGTAGTTACAGCTCCACACGTCGGCGCTGCCGTGCACTTTGGCAGAGACCGACATGCTCAAAGACTGGCCCACCATCTCTTCTACATGTGAATGCAGGGCTGACACTGCCTTTTTGGCGAAGAAATGACGGCTTGGCACTCTCCACCGCGGCGCGGCACAAGCCATCATTTCTCGGAAAGGTGCTGAGTCCACCACTTGGAAAGGGAGGGACTGCAGCATCAGCAACTTGGACAGGAGGACGTTCAGCTTTTGCACCGTCGGGTGCGTGCTCGCAAACTGTTGTCTCTTGGAAACGGATTCCAAGAAAGACTGCTGACGGAATCCGTGAAGAGGAGTAGCAGGAGAAGGAGCATCTGAACGAGCGGAAGATGCCAACGAGCGACAACTCCCCTCAGCAGAGGTGTTGGAGCCTTGACTGGCTGATAGAGGGCGATTGACGTCGGGTGACGGAGCAAGTAACGGAGCGGGTGATGGAGCGGGGGCTGGGGCAGGCAGAACCGCCGTATCTTTATCACGGTTTTCCCAGGCCACCAAATGGCGACGTTGCATATGCTGCCGCAACGCTGTAGTCCCAACATGGGCCCCCTGGCCACGCTTGACTTTCTGGCCACATAGTCGACATATGGCTACGTTTACTTCCTCGGGCGGCTTGACGAAAAATTGCCACACCGCCGAGTAGGAAACTTTGCCCCCGATACTCCTCACTGGCTGACTGCTACTTCCTCCGTGCACACCGGCACCACTACTGGCCGTGGTGGTAGGCTGCAGTGGAGCTGGTGCTCTACTCCGTGGCCGTTTGCCTCCACTGACACTGCTGCGACCCTGCTGCCTCCTGGGCAACCCACCGACTGTTTTGCTCGCTGCCAAGCTGCCACCCTCTTCTCCTGATGATGCGGAAGCAATAGCCTGATGACGACGAGGCTGCCAAGTGCGATCAGCCTCATCATCATCAATTAGGGTCTCCGCCTCACTACTAGCCCCCTCGGCTGCGTGTGGGTCAGGAGACAGACCTGTCTCTAGACCGGCTACCGAGCCACTCTCCTCGCCACTACTTCTTCGCCTGGCTGCTGAAGAGGCGGATGTCTCCCCCCGTTCCTGACCGCCCTCTGTTAGCTCTTCCTCACTGTACAGTGGGGCTGAGCCCACAGCATGCGATACTTCGCTTGGTGAGGGAACACCAAAGGACAGGGGCAGGTCGAGGACACGTGATTTCAGTGGGCTTGCTCCCGGGCCATGCCAACTAACGGTTGTGTCTGACGTACCCACCGACCGTTGGCTGTAGGTGTCAGAGGTGACCTGGGAAGAGGAAGACGACCAAGCCAACCAATCGATGACGGCAGGGTTGTCGGTGGAGACACAACCGCTGGATGACACCGGGAGCAATGGCCTCTGGCTGCGACTAGTGCTGCCTCGACCCCTTCCTCTGCTGCCAAGTCTGCTCGCTCCTAAAACATTGACTCCTCTGCCACTCCTCTGCATGTTGTCTGACATACTCTTTAATTCAACGATTATGTGTCCCTGAGTAACAATTCTGTGTCCCTGAGTAACAATTCTGTGTCTGTCCCTGAGTAACAATTCTGTGTCCCTGAGTAACAATTCTGTGTCCCTCAGTAACACTTCTGTGTCCCTCAGTAACAATTCTGTGTCCCTCAGTAACAATTCTGTGTCTGTCCCTGAGTAACAATTCTGTGTCTGTCTCTGAGTAACAATTCTGTGTCCCTCAGTAACAATTCTGTGTCCCTCAGTAACAATTCTGTGTCTGTCCCTGAGTAACAATTCTGTGTCCCTCAGTAACAGTTCTGTGTCCCTCAGTAACAATTCTGTGTCCCTCAGTAACAATTCTGTGTCTGTCCCTGAGTAACAATTCTGTGTCCCTCAGTAACAATTCTGTGTCCCTCAGTAACAATTCTGTGTCTGTCCCTGAGTAACAATTCTGTGTCCCTGAGTAACAATTCTGTGTCCCTGAGTAACAATTCTGTGTCCCTCAGTAACAATTCTGTGTCCCTCAGTAACAATTCTGTGTCCCTCAGTAACAATTCTGTGTATGTCCCTCAGTAACAATTCTGTGTCTGTCCCTGAGTAACAATTCTGTGTCCCTGAGTAACAATTCTGTGTCCCTGAGTAACAATTCTGTGTCGCTCAGTAACAATTCTGTGTCCCTCAGTAACAATTCTGTGTCTGTCCCTGAGTAACAATTCTGTGTCTTTCCCTGAGTAACAATTCTGTGTCCCTGAGTAACAATTCTGTGTCCCTCAGTAACAATTCTGTGTCCCTGAGTAACAATTCTGTGTCCCTCAGTAACAATTCTGTGTCCCTGAGTAACAGTTCTGTGTTCCTGAGTAACAATTCTGTGTCCCTGAGTAACAATTCTGTGTCCCTCAGTAACAATTCTGTGTCCCTCAGTAACAATTCTGTGTCCCTCAGTAACAGTTCTGTGTCCCTGAGTAACAATTCTGTGTCCCTCAGTAACAATTCTGTGTCCCTGAGTAACAATTCTGTGTCCCTGAGTAACAATTCTGTGTCCCTCAGTAACAATTCTGTGTCCCTGAGTAACAATTCTGTGTCCCTGAGTAACAATTCTGTGTCCCTCAGTAACAATTCTGTGTCTGTCCCTGAGTAACAATTCTGTGTCCCTCAGTAACAATTCTGTGTCCCTCAGTAACAATTCTGTGTCCCTCAGTAACAATTCTGTGTCTGTCCCTGAGTAACAATTCTGTGTCTGTCCCTGATTAACAATTCTGTGTCCCTGAGTAACGTTTCTGTGTCCCTGAGTAACAATTCTGTGTCCCTGAGTAACAATTCTGTGTCCCTCAGTAACAATTCTGTGTCCCTCAGTAACAATTCTGTGTCTGTCCCTGAGTAACAATTCTGTGTCCCTCAGTAACAATTCTGTGTCCCTCAGTAACAATTCTGTGTCTGTCCCTGAGTAACAATTCTGTGTCTGTCCCTGAGTAACAATTCTGTGTCTGTCCCTGAGTAACAATTCTGTGTCCCTCAGTAACAATTCTGTGTCCCTCAGTAACAATTCTGTGTCTGTCCCTGAGTAACAATTCTGTGTCCCTCAGTAACAATTCTGTGTCCCTCAGTAACAATTCTGTGTCTGTCCCTCAGTAACAATTCTGTGTCTGTCCCTGAGTAACAATTCTGTGTCTGTCCTTGAGTAACAATTCTGTGTCTGTCCCTGAGTAACAATTCTGTGTCCCTCAGTAACAATTCTGTGGCCCTAAGTAACGTTTCTGTGGCCCTAAGTAACGTTTCTGTGGCCCTAAGTACTGATTCTGTGGCCCTAAGTAAATTTTCTGTGGCCCTAAGTAACGTTTCTGTGGCCCTAAGTAACGTTTCTGTGGCCCTAAGTAGCGATTCTGTGGCCCTAAGTAACGTTTCTGTGACCCTAAGTAACGTTTCTGTGGCCCTAAGTAACGATTCTGTGGCCCTAAGTAACGTTTCTGTGGCCCTAAGTAACATTTCTGTGGCCCTAAGTAACGATTCTGTGTCCCTAAGTAAAGTTTCTGTGGCCCTAAGTAACGTTTCTGTGGCCCTAAGTAACGATTCTGTGGCCCTAAGTAACGTTTCTGTGGCCCTAAGTAACGTTTCTGTGTCCCTAAGTAACGTTTCTGTGTCCCTAAGTAACGATTCTGTTGCCCTAAGTAACGTTTCTGTGGCCCTAAGTAACGTTTCTGTGGCCCTAAGTAACGTTTCTCTGGCCCTAAGTAACGTTTCTGTGTCCCTAAGTAACGTTTCTCTGGCCCTAAGTAACGTTTCTCTGGCCCTAAGTAACGTTTCTGTGTCCCTAACTCTCTCCCTCAATACAGACAGCTCTGCCTCTCTTGAATGACTGGAGGCAAATGGAGAATTCTAAAATGGCCGCCATTTATAGCTCGACCATTACGCGCCTTCCCAGACATCCCCGCTCCGTCGCCGCACATGTCGCCGCCATTTTAGGAAAAATTTTGATTCGCGCATCCGAAGTCTGCTAATTTTCGGATTCGTCGTGAATCGAAATTTTCCTAATATTCGAAACGAATTCCACTTCGCCGAGTTCGATTCGCTCATCTCTAGTTAACGGCTTGACTCTTGAAAGGGAGATCCTTAGAAAAAGGGGATGTTCTGAGAGAGTGATAGACACTCTTCTCAGTTGGAAACTGGTCACTAGAAAAATATACGCCACGGTGTTGAGAGTGTTTTTCAGGTGGTGTCAGAAAAAAGGGGTTTCCCTTCTCATGGTTCCGGTTATCCTAGACTTTCTCCCAGCAGGGGTGGATAAAGGTATAGCAGTAATCACCCTAAAGGTGGGCAGCCCTGTCTGTCTTTTTGGATTGGAGGCTCGCATCAGAGCCCCTGGTTAAGAGGTTTCTGGGGGCCAGGGAGAGGGTGACTCCTTTAAGTTACATAATTTTCCTGCTTGGGATCTGATCTTAGTATTAGAAGCTTTAACCAAGCTACCATTTGAGCTAGTGGCACAGATTTCTGTTAAGTTTTTATCTTTTAAGTTAGCCTTCCTTTTAGCCATCACAACGGCAAGGAGGATAGGCGACCTTCAGAGCCTGTCTACCAAGGAACCCTTCCTGGTGGTATTAGAGGACAGGGTAGTTCTTAAACAGGATCCTCTTTATTTGCCCAAAGTGGCCTCACGGTTTCATAGGATAGAGGAGATTGTCCTACCGTCTTTCTGTCAAAACCCTAGGAATGAGAGGGAAAAGAATTTTCATTTTTCAGATGTCAGGTGGTGTTTACTGACATATTTGAATAGAGTAAGTGTCTTCAGGAAGTTGAGTCACCTTCTGATTTTGTTTAGTGGCCGAGGAAGGGACAGCAAGCATCTAAACCAACAATAGCTAGATGGATCGAACAAGCCATTTCCTTAGCGTATGAACAATTAGGGGTTTCAGTTCCCTCACACCTGAGGGCTCACTCTACTAGTGCGCCAGCAACCTATTGGGCGGAGAGGGCCAAAGCATCGATTGAAAAGATCTGCTGAGCAGCCACATGAACAAGTCAGGACACCTTCGTGAGACACTACAGCGTAGAGTTGTTGTTGCCTCAGGACCTGGCGTTTCAGCAGGAAAGTATTACAGGAAGTGGTCCCCGTAAGGTAGGCCTGAGTTCCTTGCTTATCGTCTTAGGTGTGCCATCCTGGAAGATGACTAGAGAAACGTACGAGATACACTTATCGGTAATGGTATTTCTGGGAAATCTTGCAGGACGGCAGGCCTACTTCCCATCCATATCTGGTGTTGGTCAATTCAAGACAGATTACCTTTTGTGCACCAGAGTGCAGGAATACTCTTATATGACTGAGGAGTGGAGGGAAGGGCGGGGAATTTAAACTCTGTCAATTGTTTATTGTGTTTCCTGTCAGGTAGAGCTAGTCATCTCTCAAGTGTGCCGTCCTGGAAGATTTCCCAGAAATACATTTACCGATAAGTGTAACTGGTACTTTTCATTTATATAATAAAAAATTAAAAACCCAGTGGTGATCAAATACCACCAAAAGAAAGCTCTATTCATGTGAAAAAAATTATATACATTTAATTTGTATATAGCTGTTATGATCCGCCAGGTGGTGCCTCAGGCTGCCAACTGACAGACCTACTCAGAGCGTGGGGTCTAAGCCCGGGCTGTGCTTTCACCAGGGCCCCTGATGGTGGGGATGGACTTGAAACAGTCCCGGACCAGGTCACGACCTCCGAGCAGGCCCACCAGTGGCAGAGGAGACCTTTGGGGACAGGTACCGGGAGAGCCAGATATGAAGAGGATGGCGGCCCCAGCAGGGTAGTAATGGATCGTGGGCCCGTGAGGGTAAGCGGGGTACAGAATCGGTAGGCGAAGAGTAGTCGGGTCACACGCAGGGTCAGCAGGGAAGTCAATCCGTAGAATGGTCAGGGCAATCCGGGTCAAACGCAGGAGCAGGCAGAGTAGTCAGGACAATCCGGGTCAATCACAGGAGCAGGCAGAATAGTCAGGGCAATCCGGGTCAATCACAGGGGCAGGCAGCGTAGTCAGGGTCAATCAGGGTCACTAGACGGGTGCAAGAACTCAGGATCACAGGAAGACCTTGCGGCAATCTGTGACAGTGCAGGGCATCTTTAAATAGTGCGCCCTGTACTGTCATTGGCCGGCTAGGACGCGCCCCCGGCTGTCATTGGACGCCTGAGGCGCGCCCGCGGCTCCTACTGCGCATGCGTGGCGTCCTGTCAGCCGCGGCTCGCCGGGACCTAGTGCCTGTGTCCCGGCGCGATCTGCCGCCAATGCGCATGTGCGGGGGACAGAGCCGCGATCGTGGACCACGGAGCCGCGATCCCTGACAATAGCGTCGCATGACCACGCAATTGGCATTAAAAGTAACAGTGCCTAATAGCAAAAAATGGCTTGGTCATCAATGCGGTAAAATCTTACACTGCTGAAGTGAATATACTATATATATATATATATATGTGGGTGAGTTAAAAATTATCTGCACTTCGATTATATTAAAACTTCCGTTGGCCGCACTGTCTTATCAGCGCTTTCTGTTCAAGGCTACTCTCTCCCCAGTCTCTGCTGTGCAGGTGTGAATGTGTCACATAAGTTCATTTTTAACTGCAGTGCGAGAAAACATGGATGCCCCACTCGTGATTTGCAGCGTGCAGTGATTCCTTTTTGTTGTTTGAGGGTGTACTTTGTGTAGATATGTAAAAAGTGTTTTGTCGCGAAGAAGTATGTATGAATGGATAGAGAAGTTCAAGGAAGGTCGCACTAGTGTTAGCCATCAAAAGGAGCCAGATGCCAGTCCATGGCAGATGACAACATTGAGCATAAATGTGAAATGATTCTGTTGAATAGACGTGTGACAGTGGATTATGTGGCAAATCATTTGCAAATCATCCCTGGTTCTGCCTAAAAAATAATCAGTGCATTTTTGGTTCCCGGCTCAGCCTAAACCATTTTTTAATGAGGGAATATGAAAGCTTGACAGATAGACAAAGTGTATTGAAAAGCAAAGAGATTCGAGCATGTTTTTCAGCACTCTCCTGGTGCCCGCAGTATCATTTCTTTAATCCATTCACACCTTCTCATGGAATATCCCCCTGGCTCCCATTCTTATGTTTTAAAATGGGAACGTAATCTCGCTGTCTGCTTAACCCCGGAGGTCTGGAGTAGAGCCTGGTTGGCCATGGCCAAATGTTCATTCAACACCATCACTTTGGAGGCAGAATATAAGGTCCTTCTCTGATAGTACTGGGTCGCGGCTCTTAAAGCCCTCGCAAACCGTCTTGTGAAGATCGATGTTTTAGAGGATGTGGATCTCGCAGAGATGAGCTACATGTATGGTGCACGTGCCCATGAGTCTATGACCTTCTATCACCCCTTTTTCACTCTACCTTCTGTAGAGACCCTCACCATGCGCTTCTCCATTGCCCGCTTCCTGGTCTCCTGTCCCATCAGCAGGAACTAGCCACATATCTCTTTATAGCAGCTGAAAGGGCCATTGCTAGGGCCTGAAAGAAACCAGCTTTTCAAATTGCTGAAGTGAGGAATATTATGACCACTCTCATGGTTCATGAGAAAATGTCGAGTGACCTCAATGATTCTCACCCTAGGTTCCTGAAAATATGGAATCTTTGGTGGTCGTATGCCCACCCCTCACTTCCTGAATCCAGTTTGGGTTCTTGCTGCTACTAGGGGAGACTCTTGTCTACAGGTTCACTTGTTTCTAACTTTTCTTTCATTACTTCTCTTCTAACTGCATTTTTTTCTCCTTGCCTTTCTGCTCTGTTGTCTTTCCCTCCCCCCCTTTGTTATTTTTTTGGTTTGTTTTTTTAAGTTACTTATTGCTTTCCCCATAGCCCTCTACCTGGTTTTGTTGCCTTTGGCCATTTACAATCTGGGATATATTGCCCTATGTTGGTGCACTATTTGTTGACCTGTTTATGTGTTGGTTTTGTATTGTACATTTGACCTTGGTCCCCTGTGAGGGACCTTATTCTCTGACTGTTTGTATTTTGTTATCCTTTAAAAACTAAACAGAAAAAAACTCATAAAAATGATTGTACCAGAAAATCAAGGAGACTATGTGGAAAAATTATGTATTTGTCTTTTCTAAAAGTTAATCAAAATAAATTCTACAGCCAGAGTGCAGATAATATTTGACTCACCCTCATATATATATATATATATATATATACAGGTGAAACTCAAAAAATTAGAATATTGTGCAAAAGTTAATTTATTTCAGTAATGCAACTTAAAAGGTGAAACTAATATATGAGATAGATTCATTACATGCAAAGCAAGATAGTTCAAGTCGTGATTTGTCATAATTGTGATGATTATGGCTTACAGCTTATGAAAACCCCAAATCCACAATCTCAGAAAATTAGAATATTGTGAAAAGGTGCAATATTCTTGGCTCAAAGTGTCCCACTCTAATCAGCTAATTAAGCCACATCACCTGCAAAGGGTTCCTGAGCCTTTAAATGGTCTCTCAGTCTGGTTCAGTAGGAATCACAATCATGGGAAAGACTACTGACCTGACAGTTGTGCAGAAAACCATCATTGACACTCTCCATAAGGAGGGAAAGCCTCAAAAGGTAATTGCAAAACAAGCTGGATGTTC
>NW_028318269.1:2805000-2897800 GCF_062004578.1 Staurois parvus
ACAGGTAACTTTAGACCTTCTTTGGTCTTCCTGGGGCTGATTGTTGGCTGAATCCTTGCCATTTTGGCTATTCTTCTATCCATTCGAATGGTAGTTTTTCGCTTTCTTCCACGTCTTTCAGGTTTTGGCTGCCATTTTAAAGCATTTGCGATCATTTTAGTCGAGCAGCTTATCATTTTTTGCACTTCTTTATATGTTTTCCCCTCTCCAATCAACTTTTTAATCAAGGTACGCTGTTCTTCTGAACAATGTCTGGAACGACCCATTTTCCTCAGAATTTCAGAGAGAAATGCACTGTAACCAGCATGTACAACATTTGCTGCCTTCCTTCCTTAAATAAGGGCAATAATTGCCACCTGTTTTTCAAAGAATGAATGACCTCACTAATAGAACTCCACACTGCTATTATTTTGAACATGCCCCTTTCAATTAGTGATTCAATTACACAGAATCAGCAGCATGCATGTCATGACTGTTGGGTCTGTTGGATTTCTATTACTCTACTACACCTGCTAGTAAATTATTTGCCATGTAGAAATATCATTTCTACCAAAAACAGTGATTGATCCGGTTAGTGATGTCTGACTGCTATTATTTTGAACACAACTGTGTGTGTGTGTAATATATATATGTGTGTGTGTGTGTGTGTGTGTGTGTGTGTGTGTGTGTGTATAATGTTTGGGGGTGCTAAGTACTTTTCTAGCAAAAAATCTATAAATAAAAAAGCAGATTTAAACATGTAAACAAAGTGTCAGAAAAGGCTTGGTTTTAAAGTGAGTCGGGTAGGAAGAAGATGAAATGCTCACCCTATTCCTTGCCCCACAGGCTTCCTTCTCTCTACAACTGCCCCTGAAGCTGATTCACTTTATGCCTGGCCAGTTGCAGCTCCCTGACCTCATGTACAGAGTTAGGAGGACCTCTGTATAGGTAAATTTACCAGCAGCCGGAGTGGGGCTTTATTTAAGGATAGGCGTCTATGCTGTGGGAAATTCGTGAAACCATTTGATATCGCAGACTCCGACAAACATACAGCCTCTGTAGAAGTCAGCCAGTGTTATAGAGAGCACATGTTCTAAGTCTAGGACAGAGGGCAATGAAGACGTCCCGGATCCCTCTAGATAATAAGCATTCTGCTTTTCATAATTGGCTTTCTGGAATCAAAAAGCTGGGTTTAGCTAAGCTCCTGCACTAGCTGCTTGCTTCTAGCAGTTTGTGATTCCAGCATATACTGTATAATATATTTTGTCTCCTAGCTGTGAATAAATTGGTATTAATTTATGAAAGGAGCAAAGGCTGTTCATTTACCTTAAGGTGAAGTTGTGTTCATTGTTAGTAGCTAATGGTGTACAAGAGAAGGAATGCAGATGATGTAAATGTATACTACGGCCTGCATGTCTGATGAGAACTTTTGAAGTACAGAGAAGGTTAAGATAAAGGTTGTGTTGGCGTGTTGCTTGGTATCCCCGTATAGTATAAAAGAATAAATGTGTTTTAAAAGTACATTTATCTTTTAATATTCTTACTGGGGCTAGCATGTCTGCTATATGACATTACATAGGTAAAGGTAGGCAAGGTTCCTTTTTATGGAGACCTTTGTGGCCTAAATAGACCTATATCCCTCTTGTGTCCAGCAGATGCAAACCAGAAATTGGGATCCCTTGAACCCTACCTCATATCTGCCCCATGCTTTAAAGAGTAACTTCACTTTCCTGGGTAAAAAAAAAAATAGCAAAAAAAAAGACAATATAGTGTATACAACTGCAACTCAAGTCATATTGTAATTAAATGTTATTAAAAATATCCTTTCCATTTTGAATTTGCAGTGCTGTAATTTTCTGCAAAAAGCAATATGGCAGCCTGGAGGCATTTTGTACACAGGTGATGTACAGAATGCCCCCAAAAATGTCATTTCCTGCTTGTGTGATTGGCTCACTGATTTTTCCAGAAGTCTGCACTAAGATACAAGTCAGACTTTTGGCATCTCCTGCAACAAAAATGTCAATTTTGGTGAGATCCTCTCAAAGGGAAATCATGTCTAAAGGCATGCAAACCCTGCCTCTTTCCTCAGATTCCAGCAGGGGCAGCAGCTGAATTATAAAACCACCTCCACTCACTCTGCACATGGACACAGACCGACAAGCTATTTCTTCAGAATAACAAAAGGTAGGAATCTGCAACAAAGTGTTAAAATCCCAATAATGTACATGGATAACCCAGGGGGGAACAAAACAAAAGTGGAGTTACGCTTTAAATTTTTGTTTGCCATGACACAGTGTACATTCTTGCTAGACTTTACATAAAGGGGAGCTTTACTAAAACTGGTGAATACAGAATCAGGTGGAGCTCTGCATAGTAAACCAATCAGATTCCAGGTTTTATTGTCAAAGCTTGATTGAACAAGCTGAAATTAGAAGCTGATTGGCTATTAAGCACAACTGTGCCAGTTTTAGTAAATCTCCCTCAGAGTCCATGTATGAACAAATCAGGTCCCTAGAAGGACAGGCAGGACAACACCAGACAACTAGTGGCAGTACCAAATGGAGAGGCAGAGGTGCAGTCTGATTGGCAAGAGGCCAGGGCAGGTGGCAGGCAGAAGTGTATTTCCAAGTAAAAGCAGATGTAATATTCCAGGAAAGCAAATATAGATGTAGTAGCCGGTCAAATGCCGACACATTGAATCTGTTGTTTAGCCAGTGGTAGCGACCAGAAGATGGTGTAGGCTCCAGACTGGTCATGACATAGTCAATTAAATTTTGTAGAGTACCTTGAAAAAGTATTCATACCCCTTAAAATTTTCCACATTTTGTCATGTTTCGACATCCCCAAAAAGACTTGCAGCTGTATTTGCAGCAAAAGGGTAGTATTGACTCGGGGGCTGAATACAAATTAGTGATGCGCTGAAACCAAAAAATCCAGGATGCACTTGGCCGAAACCCGAAATGGACGGTTTTTAAAATTTAATATATATTCTTTGGAAAAAAACACACTTTAATGATTTAAAAAAAACACACATATACCCCATTTTTTTAAATATTAAAGATGATGTTAAGACAAGTAAATAGATACCCAACATGTCATGCTTTTAAAATTGCGCACGCTCATGGAATGACATCAATCTATGGTGCTTAAAAATCTCCATGAGTGACTCTTTAAAAGTTTCTCCAGGTTACCAGTGTAAAGTTACAGAGGAGGTCTAGTGCTAGAATTATTGCTCTTGCTTTGATGTTTGTGGCGATACCTCACGTGTGTGGTTTGCATATGTGGGCGTGGCCTACATATGCGTTCACCAATACGTGCAACATGGGGGGGGTTATGGCCTTTACAAGGCCCCGGAATCAGAAGTGACATTGCTCAGATCCTCCAAGGCATAGAGATGAGTGGAGGCCATCTTTCCTTATCTCCTTGTCTCTATGCCCAGCGTCAGGATCATTCGGTTTTTTCTCAGGTAAGGCTGAAAACTGCCGAGTGGCGGGTGGACGGGGGCGGTATCGGCAGCAGCAGTGAGGGGGCGGGGTTATTTTCGGCACCTGTTCTTATTTTCATATCGGCTGATAGGGTTGTTTTTGGCTAAAACGTTTCGGCCACCGAAATTTCTGTGCACCCCTAATACAAATGACAAATGCACACCACACTTTTCACATATTTATTTGTAAAATATTTTGAAAACCATTTATCATCTTCCTTCCAGTTCACAATTATGTGTCAGGTTGTGTTGGTCTATCACATAAAATCCCAATAAATACATTTTATGTTTTTGGTTGTAACATGACAAAATGTGGAAAATTTCAAGGGGTATGAATACTTTATCAAGGAACTGTGTAGTCTAAGGCTACATATACACTAGGCTAACCTGACTGTGGCCGCAGGAAAACACAAACACGGGAAAATGCAAAAAAAAACTGAGAAAAAGAAAACTAATGCAGCCACCACATCGAAGGACTAAGTTGAATATAAACATTTCTGCTTTTTGGTTTAGGTACACTTTCCCATAACTACAGGTGTGCTTTAGGATGGTATTTGAATTTGCACATGTTTGTGGCATTTGATGGAGACAATGATTTGGGAAACTTTTGAAATTGATTACAGAACTGACACCACCATGTTTTTGAACTCCATCATTTTTTCTTTTCTTTGAATATTGCCGTGCTGGACCTGATCTCTGGCACTGTATGTGTGTGATACATTGCTACCAGTCATGCTCTGAAATGTAGAATTGTTGTTTCGTTGTTTTTTGTTTTTTTTTCCCCCATCATGCATTGATGGGCAGGAAAATAAAATGGTTGATTGACAAGTAAGGGGATCCTTTTCCTATTAAATTGAATACATATTTATTAAATCATCCGGAAAAAAAGATTGCAGAGGCCAGCATGCTTTTACTTGAATATTGCTTGATTCTAACCTTAGTATACATCTATGGTTGTATTTACAATTAAGTGTGTGTGTAAATAAATATATATACTTTTTTTTTTTTTTTTTTTTTGTGGTTTACAAGACTGAAGGGCTCTTGAGAACTGGAGAAAGCTATCTGAGCTGCTGCATGCCATTTTTATGGCTCACTGCCCAGATTGGATTCCCCTTATACAGCACTGTAGTGTCTTCATTACGCTGGAGGGTTGCAGGAGGTGCAACATATTCCTTAACCTTTATCAGAAGGAAATGGAACAAACTAATTGCCTACTGTGTGTGTCACATTTGTGCTTGGCTTTTGGCTTGTGTTTTTGCATTTGTGTAGATGCATCAACTTTAAACCAAAAGTGTTAATTTTCCATGTGTTCATGTTTTTTTCCCCTCCACAATTTGCAATCTGCAGATTCAATGTGCTTATGTAAAACTGTTTAAAAAAACGAATGTGAAGGGTATCAAAACCATCATCTTTTCAAACACCAGTTATTTATTTATTTTAGCTGCTTCGGCCTCATTCACACAGAATGTAGTACAGTGCACACCTTTGCGAGGGTCATGTTTAACTGCACTGGGATGTACAGGTGTTGTCACATGGGGAGCAGCGGTTGTGTCTGTGCAGCCACTGCATTCCAACTGACATCAAAGGGGGTGCGCAGCCCACCAGGTAAACACAGCCCTTTGACTCATGCTGTAGTATGTCGTTTCTAGTACAGTCGGGTCCATAAATATTGGGACATCGACACAATTCTAACATTTTTGGCTCTATACACCACCACAATGGATTTGAAATGAAACGAACAAGATGTGCTTTAACTGCAGACTGTCAGCTTTAATTTGACAGTATTTACATCCAAATCAGGTGAAACGGTGTAGGAATTACAACAGTTTGCATATGTGCCTCCCACTTGTTAAGGGACCAAAAGTAATGGGACAGAATAATAATCATAAATCAAACTTTCACTTTTTAATACTTGGTTGCAAATCCTTTGCAGTCAATTACAGCCTGAAGTCTGGAATGCATAGACATCACCAGACGCTGGGTTTCATCCCTGGTGATGCTCTGCCAGGCCTCTACTGCAACTGTCTTCAGTTCCTGCTTGTTCTTGGGGCATTTTCCCTTCAGTTTTGTCTTCAGCAAGTGAAATGCATGCTCAATCGGATTCAGGTCAGGTGATTGACTTGGCCATTGCATAACATTCCACTTCTTTCCCTTAAACTCTTTGGTTGCTTTTGCAGTATGCTTTGGGTCATTGTCCATCTGCACTGTGAAGCGGCGTCCAATGAGTTGTGAAGCATTTGGCTGAATATGAGCAGATAATATTGCCCGAAACACTTCAGAATTCATCCTGCTGCTTTTGTCAGCAGTCACATCATCAATAAATACAAGAGAACCAGTTCCATTGGCAGCCATACATGCCCACGCCATGACACTACCACCACCATGCTTCACTGATGAGGTGGTATGCTTAGGATCATGAGCAGTTCCTTTCCTTCTCCATACTCTTCTCTTCCCATCACTCTGGTACAAGTTGATCTTGGTCTCATCTGTCCATTACAGTCATAAATATCTGTAGGGTTGACTACGTCAAATAGTTCAGAACAAAGTTGCAGGATCAGGCTTGAGTTCAACATATTGTGTTTATTTGCTAAGTAAGCATTTTTAAATTGATCATTATTATTCACTTTACAGTGCTTTGAAAAAGTATTCATACCTATTGAAATTTTCCACATTTTGTCATGTTACAACCAAAAACGTAAATGTGTTTTATTGGGATTTTATGCGACAGACCAACACAAAGTGGCATATCATTGTGAAGTGGAAGGAAAATGATAAATGGTTTTCAGATATTTTTACAAATAAATATCTGAAAAGTGTGGCGTGCATTTGTATTCAGCCCCCCTGAGCCAATACTTTGTAGAACCACCTTTCTCTGCAATTACAGCTGCAAGTCTTTTTGGGGATGTCTCTACTAGCTTTGCACATCTAGAGAATAAAGTTTTTGCCCATTCTTCTTTGAAAAATAGCTCATGCTCTGTCAGATTGGATTTAGATATGGACTTTGACTGGGCCATTCTAATACATGAATATGCTTTGATCTAAACCATTCCATTGTAGCTGGTGTCACTCTTCACAAATTTCTTTGTTTTGTTAGTTGATTGTTTGTTTTTTATGGTGACACCCACCAAATAATTGGGTATTGGGTACCCTGAGGATTATTTGTATTGTCTGTACTCTCAAAACAAAGTCCTTTTTAGTTTATTTGATGTTATACCTGATCACATGTGCAGCATCATGGCAACTGCAGATCAGAGGATAAGATGGCAGCTTCTTTGGCTGTAAAGAATAGGATGGCCTAGATTTGTTTTAAAGTGGAGTTTAACCCAAAAGGGGAGAGAACGGGTACCCGAATTTGACAGGTACCCGCTCATGCGCAGTGGATTCACAGCCGGAGGCTCACACTGAAGATGCCGGCACCTGGAACACAGGACGGCCGGTGAAACGGGCTGCGGCAGGGGCAACGCGGGATCGTGGGACAGGTGAGTTGCTGTTTTTTAAAAGTCATCAGCTACAGTTTTTGTAGCTGCTGACTTCTATTTTTTTACAGAGTGAGTGGAACTCCGCTTTAACTTTAAAGAAAACCTATGTTTTGCTCATGCATTACAAAAAAAAGGTTAGTTTTAACGCCCCTTCTCTCCCCACTCTCAAGCTGCATATATTTTTCCTTCTACCCACCTCTTCCACCCCACACCACTCCATTCAGCCACTGGAAGCAAGTACAGTCAGGTCCATAAATATTGGGACATGGACACAGTTCTAACATTGTTGGCTCTATACACCACCACAATGGATTTGACATGAAACAAACAAGATGTGCTTTAACTGCAGACCGTCAGCTTTAATTTGAGGGTATATACATCCAAATCAGGTGAACGGTTAAGGAATTACAACAGTTTGTATATGTGCTTCCCACTTGTTAAGGGACCAAAAGTAATGGGACAGAATAATAATCATAAATCAAACTTTCACTTTTTAATACTTGGTTGCAAATCCTTTGCAGTCAATTACAGCCTGAAGTCTGGAACGCATAGACATCACCAGGCGCTGGGTTGCATCCCTGGTGATGCTCTGCCAGGCCTCTACTGCAACTGTCTTCAGTTCCTGCTTGTTCTTGGGGCATTTTCCCTTCAGTTTTGTCTTCAGCAAGTGAAATGCATGCTCAATCGGATTCAGGTCAGGTGATTGACTTGGCCATTGCATAACATTCCACTTCTTTCCCTTAAACTCTTTGGTTGCTTTTGCAGTATGCTTTGGGTCATTGTCCATCTGCACTGTGAAGCAGCGTCCAATGAGTTGTGAAGCATTTGGCTGAATATGAGCAGATAATATTGCCCGAAACACTTCAGAATTCATCCTGCTGCTTTTGTCAGCAGTCACATCATCAATAAATACAAGAGAACCAGTTCCATTGGCAGCCATACATGCCCACCTCATGACACTACCACCACCATGCTTCACTGATGAGGTGGTATGCTTAGGATCATGAGCAGTTCCTTTCCTTCTCCATACTCTTCTCTTCCCATCACTCTGGTACAAGTTGATCTTGGTCTCATCTGTCTATAGGATGTTGTTCCAGAACTGTGAAGGCTTTTTTAGATGTCGTTTGGCAAACTCTAATCTGGCCTTCCTGTTTTTGAGGCTCACCAATGGTTTACATCTTGTGGTGAACCCTCTGTATTCACTCTGGTGAAGTCTTCTCTTGATTGTTGACTTTGACACACATACACCTACCTCCTGGAGAGTGTTCTTGATCTGGCCAACTGTTGTGAAGGATGTTTTCTTCACCAGGGAAAGAATTCTTCAGTCATCCACCACAGTTGTTTTCGGTGGTCTTCCGGGTCTTTTGGTGTTGCTGAGCTCACCGGTGCGTTCCTTCTTTTTAAGAATGTTCCAAACAGTTGTTTTGGCCACGCCTAATGTTTTTGCTATCTCTCTGATGGGTTGTTTTGTTCAGCCTAATGATGGCTTGCTTCACTGATAGTGACATCTCTTTGGATCTCATCTTGAGAGTTGACAGCAACAGATTCCAAATGCAAATAGCACACTTGAAATGAACTCTGGACCTTTTATCTGCTCATTGTAATTGGGATAATGAGGGAATAACACACACCTGGCCATGGAACAGCTGAGAAGCCAATTGTCCCATTACTTTTGGTCCCTTAACAAGTGGGAGGCACATATGCAAACTGTTGTAATTCCTACACCGTTCACCTGATTTGGATGTAAATACCCTCAAATTAAAGCTGACAGTCTGCAGTTAAAGCACATCTTGTTCGTTTCATTTCAAATCCATTGTGGTGGTGTATAGAGCCAAAAATGTTAGAAATGTGTCGATGTCCCAATATTTATGGACCTGACTGTATGTAGTTTGACCCATTGACTCATGCTGTAGTATGCCACATGTGAATGAGGGCTTGGTGTACGCAGTTCAAAAAAAAAAAAGCGGAAGTTAAAACGTGTGGCCATGTATTCCTATGAAACTTTTCACACTGATCCATTGCATGTCTGGTGCATTTTTTAAAATCCTGCTTGCTGTATTTTGGGTAAAAAAAAAAGGCACCAAAAATGTAACTCCCCATTGAAATCAATGAAAAATGTAAAGAACGCACCTGTGTTGCATTTTTAGTGCGGTTTTTATGTCCTTTAAAAAAAAAACGCACTGCAAATGTTTTTTGCCACTGATCGGTGTGAAAGCAGCCTAAGGATAATTTATACAATTATCTGCAGATTTTCTGCCCAATTTCCTTTAGATTTACCATCAACTATGTAGTGCAAGGGCCTGCCTAATTGGATACAACTGAAAGTGTTGTTTAGGTTTGTCCTCCTATTATATGGTTTTTGGTAAATCTAAACCAAAAATCTGCAGATAATTGTATAATGTATGGCCAGCCTAAGGCTCCATGTACACGGGACACTTCTGAGCGGTAGATTAAAAAACATCTGTTTTAGCCGCGTTGCATATTGCGTTTATGCACGTTTATGAGCGTTTGCGTTTAGAAGCGTTTTTAGGGATAACCTCAGGAGACCTTCCAAAGTGCCCAGAATGCACTGAAAAACAGTAAAAAATTAACTATTTCAGACATTTTGAGGGGGAAAAAAGAGCAGAAGCAGAGAGAGCAGTATTTGTTGAGATTAGCTGTCTTCTTTTTTTTTTTTTTGTTTTGTTTTGTGGTGTTTGGATGTGTTCCAGCTCATTTCTGTGCAGAAATTATTGCAGCAGAGTCTAACATATTTTCTTTCATGCAAAACCTCAGAGTACGGTGTACCAGGTCCATATGAGTACAGGGAAAATGCTTTGCATGCATTTTTCATGATGAAAAAAGGATCTGGACAGCATATGGAAATGGAAGAGTTAAAAAAAAAAAAAAAATTCCAAATGCTTATAAACGTGGTTAGCCGCGTTTACAAGCGTTTGGCGTTTGAAACGCTGATAAAATCTACTCCTGAACACAAGTTTTCTGCATTCAAAAAACGACTGTAAACTCAACTGCCTGTAAATGACTGTAAACGACGATGTGTACATGGACACATAGGAAAACATTAGGGGAAGTTCATGGGCTGCTGAAAAAAACGCAGAAAAGCTCCTAAAATGTGAGTCAGCTGCAGTGTACATGGAGCCTTATGCAGGCCATAGATGGGGAGAAGACCGGACGATTTTTCTTTAAAAAAAAAAACGAAAAATCGGTCGTTCAAGCAGCTGACGTTACCAGGAACGGTAAAAAAAATCGGCCGATTTTCATCCCATCTACAGCCAGCAAAAAGTGTCCCTGCAGAGAGCTCCACTATTTCTTTGACAGTTCTTTTACATTTATAGCGTCTGCAACAATGTATCTATTTGTATTGGGATACAGATGGTTTTATTCGGAAACAAATAGATACATTCTTGCAACTGCTATATATATCAAAGCACTGTCAAAGAAATAGAGCTCTCTGCAGGGACACTTTTTTTTGGCCTCCTCCTCCTCCTTTTTCTTTTTTTTTTTTTTTAATCGGTAAAAAGATCAACTGATCTTTTTCCAACTTTACCGATAAAACAAATACTGAAAAGGCCGAACAATTAGCCCACTAACGATCCGAAAATCGGCCGATTTTCAACCCATCTATGGCCTGCACTAGTCTAAGGATACAAGAAGCCAGGAATGAATAGCTTTTTGCAGTTGCTGTGATCAGATGGTTCTGGAGCTGCCTCTTCCATGTGCCAGTCTCATAAACACATGAATTTTGGTGATCTGAGCAAGCATGCTTATGTGACAATCCAGCCTTTGACTGGCCATCTTTACAACAGAATCTTAATATTGTAGGTAGGTCTTTTCTCTTTAATTGGGAGTGTTAAGTAGTTTTTATTGTTGACTGTAATTTGTTTAAAAACCTGACACAGGTAATCCCTGGAATACCTGTGTTTCTGTTATTTGTGTAAGGCTACATTTACACCAGCGATCAGGGCCTGTGCGAATTGTAGCGGCAGGATCAGGAATTTCCTGAAGCAGCTCTCTGCTGGTAGGTGCATCCGCTGGCCCCGTTCACTATAGTGACAGGTTGCACTTCGTGTGCGTCCAGCAGAGATCACTGCAGTCAGTCGCTGGCTGTGTGGACACCTGCAAATATCTGTGGCCACTGGCGACCTATCATTATAGTGAACAGAGCTGGCGACTGCACCTACCCACTGAGATCCATGGCAGAAATCTGATTCCTGCCGCTGCAGCTCACAGTGGCCCTAATTGCCGATGTGAACGTAGCCCAAGGGGATTTAATGCCCACAATATTTTTTTTCCCCATAGATATACAAAATAAATGAAGATCAAGCAAACCAAAATAAAACATGTCTTTGTGCAGTTGTCTAATGCATGTTTTCTGGCAGGTAAGGGGGCCTATGATGGCAGATTAAATATCCAGGTTAGCCAAATAGATCCCATAAATGTACCTCCACAGTGATTGGCAATAGCCAAATAGATCCCATAAATGTACCTCCACAGTGATTGGCAATATCATTTTCTGTGGAGGAAGTGTCTGTGTTGACGGCGCACACCAATTCCTGACATCAGTATTGATCTTCTCACTGCATTGTTTTCTGTTAATGGACTTTGATGTGTTCTGTATTGGACGTTATAGGTTGTAACTTGTGCCATTAATTACTAGGAAGCTATTTGCTGGGCTCATAGTTCTTGTACTTTTACACATGGACAATACATTTTGGTGTTTTTATTACTGTACATGTTTGTATCTTCTGTTTGGGAAGCTAATATACCTGAAGGTCTGTTGAACAGTTAGTTTGCATATCTGTATAATGCCAGCCATAGACGGTTCGAAAATCGGCCGATTGTTCGGCTGAAAAAAACGGCCGATTTTCGCACTGTTAGTGGGTTAATTGGTTGGCCGTTTTTCAGGTTTTTTTTGTCATGTTGGAAAGTTTGCGGCTGATTTTTCCCGGCAATGATGGGCAAATCGGCCAATCCGTTTTACCGATAAAAAATCCGCGCATGAACCGTGACCTGCAAGGGACAGACGTTATGGGGTGAACTTTATGATTTTTTTATTTTTGAAAAATCGGCCGATGTTCAACCCGTCAATGGCCTGCATAAGAACGAACAAGAACGTATAACTGTCTTAAGCCTGGTACACACAATCAGGTGTTTTTGTTTGTTTTTTTTCGTTCAACCCAGTGGGCTAAACGAAAAAACAAACTGAGAGATCGCTATACTAACTAAGGGATATTAGAACACAATAGCTCAGCAGGAGAGATCACTGTTCTGACAGGGAGACACCCGCCAGAACACACTGATCAGCGCTCACTGAAGGGATGCTGGTTTTCCAGCATGTCCCTTTAACAAAAGATGGTCCTTAGGCATGAATCACCCAAAACAGAAAAGCGCCCTATAAGCAAGGTTCCATGTTTCCGAATGCTTCTGAAGAAGTCTCTGAAATGCACTAGGCATGTTGTGGCTTTGTTTTTAACTTTTTAAGTAGTGTTTTATATTATGTCAGTTTGGCTTTTTCCACATCTAGTTGTGATTGCACAGAGGTCAGTTCCACTCGGACGGTGAGCTGAATCCTGGATCAGAGGCATGAGTTTAGATTACATCCAGGTAGATCTGGGATTGCTGAGTAACACCTGAGCTTCACATGTGACATGAGATCTCAGGCTTTCTACATGTAATGAGAATAAGCAGTGCTTGATATTCTACAGCCCT
This sequence comes from Staurois parvus, assembly GCF_062004578.1. Taxonomy (NCBI): domain Eukaryota; kingdom Metazoa; phylum Chordata; class Amphibia; order Anura; family Ranidae; genus Staurois; species Staurois parvus. The sequence goes on from NW_028318269.1 coordinate 2,817,652, forward strand.
GGTGCCCAACCTGCGGTCTTTTGGTATATGATGTGCGGCCCTCAGATCTCAGCAGTCTGTAGTGGGTACATTGATTAGGGTAATGCCATTGATCTTTACTAGCCTCTGTCTTCTGCAGCATATCCCCAGCCAAAAATGTAGCATGTCCACACTCTCTGCCCCTCATTTCCTCTATTAGGTCTGCAGTTCCTGACAGTCCTCGAATGCATTACATATATTGAACATTATGTTTGGCCCTTTGGTGATGTCAGAGTCCACTTTAGCTCATAAGTTGACAACCTGTGTTCTACAACCTGCCGGGATCTGGTGGCTGGGAGGCTTATCTTCAAATGTTTTTGACCTGCAGTAATGTTGGTCCAATATAGGTGAGTGTGGAAGCTTATGGGTTTGTAAGGCTGCTTTCTGATCAGAGTGATTTATTTCTGTGGCCTAGGAGCTGGCCTTCAAGCTGCAGCTAAAGAAAGAAATAGACGAGTGAAGTGTATTTGCATTGAAACTATTTTGAGTAGATCTGTGTTGGCAATGTGACTTTTGCAGTGTTCCTACAAGTGATAAATCTTCTGGATTTGATAGTTGACTTATGGGCTCATCCACTATGATGGATATCCATAAATCTAAGCTGACTAGGGCTGCCTTTTTTTTTTTTTACTGTTAAAAAAAAAAATAAAATTACAGTGACCCAAACTAACCCCTGAAGAATACAAGTTTGAGTTGGGCTACTTTTTAACTGTAGCAATAAAGCAAAAATATTTAAATCAAGCCTGATCACAGGAACAGAGTACAAATTAGGAGCAGCACATTTTTGGTTACAAGATTCAAATCTTTTGGGTTACCCTACCACTACTCCCAATAGGTGACTGCATGAGGATGTATATACTACCAGCCAATCTGTGATTAAAGCTGGCCATAAACGAGTCGAAAACCGAACAAATTTTGTGTAGTTTTTCAAAATGTTTGTTTTTATCTTTCGCTTTTTCTTGCATCATTAGTGTGCCAGCTGTAACATGCAACTTTCGTGCTGCAATCGAAAGTGCTTGGTCCAACGTGCTGGCCTTTTCTTTTTTTAAGAAAAACGAAACAAATGATTGCACAATCATGTGAGCTGTTTTTGTTTTTTAATCGACAGAACGTTCGGCTTTCGAATCATCTATGGCCGGCTTTAGTTGCTAATCTGGGCCTCTTAGCTTTGCTGTCTGCAGTGCCTGGCAGGTAGAAGCAGCTGAAACTAGAGGCCTCCGATTACAGCCTGTACACCCAGTTCTCTTGACTGTGATCTGCTCAAGTTTCCTGATTGCACCAGCAGATCATGGCTTTGGATCCCAGTCAAGAAACTGGGTGTACAGGCTACTAACCTACACTCTGTAGGAAATGCTGACCGCCCTATCGTTTTTATTCATTTGTTTATGAACCTAACAATTCCTTTTGTACAGAGATTGAAGGCAGTTTTTATTTTTTAGGATTCACATTGTTTTATGCTATATACCAACATGTAGGTCTGTATTTTGTCATATAAAAATATTACAAATTGCAGTTGTGACGGTCTTGATTACTGTGTACAACAGTGGTTGCAATTTAAATGATCTAATCTATCTCAGCTATAGGGGCAATCTGGAGGTCCAGATGAGCCAGTGGCTGCTTATGTCCTGGGGATGGTGGGGTTGACTAGTAAGATCTTACTGCCATATATCCAGTCTCCCACCTTTTTTTTTTGGAGATTTTGGTGCTCCATTCCTTTTGTCACATTTGTTATAATAATATAAAAAAAAAATCTAGTGCAGAGAGTGAGGCCCCTTGTAATGACCAAAGCAGATGTGCATGTTTGAAAACTCAGGAATCTCAGACTTCCCAAGACTGTTTTATCTCTCTGGCGTAATCCAGAAACTGAAATGGGTTTGAATAGACAGACTTTTGTCATTGAGTTAGAAATCAGAACCACTTGCATTCAGTTTGCTAAAGCACGTTGTATCATAAACCATTGCCATTTTTTAAAAAAAGAAATACTTTTTGCCTTTTCATCCTGTGCTGCTGATCTTCTGCAGTATCTTTGGAGCCACTTCATGACCACATGCAATGACATTTTTAAGGACAGTAAACCAAGCCTGTGTGATGAAATGGTCAATTGCAGTCTCCACTGGAAGCCCCTATGACAAGCAATGCAGAAGCGCAACTGGGAGCTGGGGGCAATGTGTTGTCACCCTATACCAGGAATCTCCAACTCTTGTTAATTTAGTAAGAGCTGCAGATTTAAAAATATAAAAAATAACATGTCTTAAAGCTTATGAGTTATTGAATATAATACATATAGACTCTAAAAAAAAAATGTTAATAACCATAAAAACGTACTAGAGGTACATAGACATGGTGTCAAGAGCACAATATTGTGGTATTGTGTCTTATGAAAGCTATTATGAGTAATTTTATTTTTACTTTTGTTTCTTTAGGGACATAGAGCCAGAGTCTCAAAAAGAGGAACATTTGATGGAAGAAAAGAAAAAGAAAAAGCAAGAAGAAAAGAAGAAGAAGGAAAGTACTCAGAAAAAGGTCAGTGCTCACTGCTTGTTTGCATTTTTTTTTTTTGATAGATTTTCCTCTCATTAAAGCACAAGCTTAGGCCTTAGTTAATGGATTAATTCCCACAAAGATCTTAAACAATCATGGGAAAATTCTGGCACAAAAAGTACTTTTTAAGATACCTTGAACCTCTGAGGGTCTTGAACACATAAAGTGGAAGGGGGGCAATTAGTTGTAAAGTGGCCATTGCATGTACTTTCTACTAAAAGTACGGCAGGAGGTCCTTTTTTTTTTTTTTTTTTTTTTTTTGTATTTGTGTACATTTTGTATTTTCACCTTTTAATTAAACACGTTTTTCTTTTTTTCTGTTGCAGGCTGCTGAACAAAAAAACAAAGGTTAGTGAGAATCTGCCTTTTACAACATGCATTTCAGAGCTTTTTGAGTTCCCTAGCTGCTTGTTGTCAATCATGCTGCCTGTCTGGACATGGCTGAAGACAGAATCCCTGTTCTCATTGAAATTCAGGGCCTGTAGACAGTCAGTGATGCTGCCTGCAGCCTTCATGCTTGTATGAATGCCATTTACTTGTGAACAGGACATCCATCTTCCTACACGTTTCATTCACAAAGAACTCACAGTGTAACTAGACAGAAATCTTCTTTGCTTATGCTTATATTGACACAAAAAAAATGTCCTAGCCAAACACTAAATAGTTTTTTTTTTTTTTTTTAATCCTAAGTAGTAATATATTGAAGATATTGCCTGAAATCTAGTCTGATCACAACGAGCGGTTTAAGACTCTGTGCACACGTTAGAAAAAAAGCTGGATGAAAAACATTTATAATAAGCGTTTTTGTGCTGGCGTTTGTTAGCGTTAGCATTTTAATAGCGTTTTTACAGTACATATAGAAAACAAAAAAAAGCTATAAAAAATCCATTAGCATTTTTGCGGGGTTTTTATTTCTGGCAGAAAAACACTCCCAAAACCCCAAGAAAAACAATTTTTTTTCTGCTCCTAAAGGCTGAAGCTTGAAAAACGCTACTAGCAAAAAATGGTGTGAATGGACACATTGGATAACACTATTTAGCGTCTAGGATCTTAAAAAAAATAAATGCTAGTGTGCATGGAGCCTTAGTGTTTTTTTAATTGAATTATTTCTAATGGTCATATACGCTTGCATTAAATAGGCATAAGTAATATCCAAAATAGTCATAATACATGAGGAATTTGATTTTATTGTTTGCCCTTTTTAATGTCTTTAAAACAGTTTTAGTTCTGCATTTCAAAGGGACAAGCAGAAGAGTTTTTATTAGATTGCCTTGTCACCGCTGTATTATAGGAAGCATGTATTTTAATCCCTCACTGCTCTGCTATGTATGCTGTGTTAACCGTTATCATTTTGGTGAATTTGCCTTTATTCATGGGGTCGCATATATGCGTATCTGTCTTTGTTGTGGGAGCTCTCTGCTCAGTTCTCACAGTGTGCTCCCAGCACAGAGACCAGGCTCTCTCCAGGAGTCCCGGCTCCCGTATTAATGATTGGGACTCAGAACTCCCGATTCCAAGTCACCTGATAGCTGTGATAGCCTCTGATTAGCTATCACTGTACAGTCACTGTGTAGCCTGCCCCTGCATTTTCTTTCTCTCTGAATGGAAGGAGAGATACTTTGTATCTCCCTCTCTCCTTGCAGGGAGAAAGGTAAATAAACTAAAGTGTGTGCAAAAATAAACAGACAAAATAAAAAGAAGAAAATGGCTAGATCAAGGTTTGATCTGGGTTAGTGTTTGGGTCAAGGGTTGGGGTCAAAGATCATGCTAAGTATATTTTGGGCAGGATTTTTTTTTTTTATAAAAAAAGGGCATTTTTTTATATTAGTATTAGTGTCCGTGGGGTTTATTTACTAAAACTGGAGTGTGAAAAGTCTGGTTCAGCTGTGTATGGTAGCCAATCAGCTTCCAACTTCAGCTTGTTCAGTTAGGCTTTGACTAAAAACCTGGAAGCTGATTGGTTTCTATGCAGAGCTGCACCTGATTTTGCACGCTCCAGTTTTATTAAATCAACCCCAGTGTGTTTTCGGTAGAATTAAAAAAAAAAAAAAAAAAACAAGATGTGCACCATTGTTTCTGGGCTGTTCTACAGGTATAAACAACTACTAACGTACACATGTGGAATCACTGCGATTGTCAGCTGGATAATTTATTTTGGGTTTGTCTTTGGTGGTAGGTTATAATATTTGCAAGAAATATATAGCTAAATTTAAAAAAAAAAATTTAACTTTTTTGGGTCAGTTTTTCTTTGATTAAAAAAAATTAAAAAAAGTCGGGAGATATGTAACCATTTACCACCAAAAAAGTCCAATTTGTCCTGAAAAACACAAATATAATCCACCTGGATGCACAAAGTAGTTGCAATGATATGTACAGTTTTACTAACATGTCAAAATTGCAAAATTCTGTTCAGACATTAACATTTAATTTACCCTCAGTCACTAAGGGGTTAAACTTGAGATGCAGAGGTATATAAAGTCAATTTTTTTTAAAGTGTTCATTGTTCATTTTGCTATGCGTTGCTTATTTCAGAAAACATAATTCTGTAACATTACATCTGTCTTCAGGGCTGTTACTTTAGTGTCTGAGTGATTTTTCCAACAACTGGTTAATGTATTTATTTTTTTTTTAATAAAGTATAATTTTGTATAATTTATGATAATGTATATTTTGCTGATTTAGTAGTGGTGTCTGTTCGTCTCTTTAGGAAATGACTAGTGAGACCATCAGTTAGTTCACCTGCATCCGAGAAACATGCCCAGACGCATGTGCACTCTCTAGAGCTTACCCTGGAAACAATCCTAGTAGAGTGACTATGGCCAATCATGCACTCTACACTACATGCAACCTATGATTTCCAGTAATATTCTGACAATTACACCCACTCCTATGGAGCATATACTTGTTCTAAAATGGATTGGATCAACCAAATAATAGCATATGGCAGGATTGCGACTCAAGTTTCTCTTGTCCGCTTTGAGAGTTCTGAATTCTTTCTGTGTTTAATAGAGGACAGCTGATGCTGTAAGTTACCACAAATTGAAAGTTCAGATTTCAGAAGCTAAAAACAAGTATTTCTTTATCATCTAGTGAGGGACACAAGACTGACTGACTGGCAAAACAAAAAACCATTAAGCCAGCCCCATATAACCCCACCTTCAACCACCTTTTCAGCTCTCCTCTGGAAAACACCAATTATATTTTTACTGTGATTTTTTTTTTTTTTTCTTTTTAATCAAGATATTTAATACACCATCTATATTGTATTTCTTTTTTTTTTAAGTAAAGCCTTCAGACTGAAGCATTTGGTTAATTCTTCAGTGTAGCTTTCAAATGTCTTAACTGTACCTCAATGGTCTGGTAATTTTGTGGGTTAGCCTAGTATGTGACTTTCATTCTAATTGCTTTTCAGACCCTTTATCAGATCACAGCCTCTGCCAACAGTATGTGACATCAGTCTCTCTAACCTGCCACTGTCACCACAATATAACATTGGCGCACTCGGCCTCAACCTGCATAGAAATTTTCCATATTGCATAACAATAGTTTCAAGTGCTAGCAGATTTGAAAGTGACATTGGGTCACTGGGGTCAGTTAACTCCGCAGTAACCCTTACACACACTTGCAGCTGCAATGTGTTCTTTAATGGAACATGCACTGTTCATAGTATCGGCTTAGCTATTGTGACCTCTAAGAAACCTCTATAATGCACACTTAAATGCCAGACAGGGGTATAACAGAAGTTAAAATCCAGTAGCGCTCTTCAAAGAGCAGAACTAAACTCAGCAATATTCAACTTTTTTGTTTGCTCTAATGCCACAGCACAGGTTTCTTCAGCCATCTTGATTGGCTGGCACGGGATGACGCCGTTCCATGCATGTGCAGGAGTGTAGTCACACCAGCACACAGGCACTGTGCCAGAATGTAAACTGAGCTGTGCATGTGCAGCTCAGTGCACATTTTCCCAAAGATGAGAAGGCAGGTAAGTTTGATTTTATTGCACAAAAGACATTACATGCCTCTTCTACAGTAAAAAGCCTGAGTGCTCAGGTTTTCAATTTACTAAAAAATAAATGAAATCAGCACAAGGGACATTACATGCAATCGATGTTATTAGTCCTCTCTTGTGCAGCTGTCTCCTGTTTATTAGTAGAAATCCCTCTCCTCTGATTTCTCATCTCCTCCCACACCCGCTTGTATAATCTTTCGGTGTAGCAGGAGTTGGGGATTTATGAATTGAGGATGGCTGGTGATTAAAAGGTTCACCTGCTCCATTCATGGATCATGCATTTTTCTTTCTTAGAAGCTGTAGTACACCTTCTTTAAATGAGGAGCTGAGTGTAAGAGCGCTCTTCATGAGTGACTCACAGCTTTGATGGCTCAATTAACCCGTGCCAATCTAGAAGATTTCAGAAGTTGGGGGGTAATTGGCGGATGTGGTGGATTTCTACTAAAAGTGAAGACAGCAGCAAAAGGGACACATGATGTCAATTATAAATAATGCCCCTTTTGCTGATTTAAGTTCTAGTTTGGTGAATTAGAGATGCTTAGTGATTTAAAAATGATTATTTTGATAAAAAAAAAATCTAAGAAAAATAAATATTTATAGAAAATAATAAAAGGATAATATATAAAATAGACCATGGCAACAGCAAAATAAATTGGATTTACAAAAATAAGGATATAATACTCATAGGCTGCCAAATGTAAATGATAAGCTGCTGCAAGCACCTAATTGTGCTCCCACATCAATAAAATTCCCCAAGAATAGTGCTGCGCTGCCCCCTAGTGACCCACTAAATAAATACCCTCCTGAGCATCAAACCCAATGTGCAATTGAATAAATCTGTGAAACAAATAACGTCAGCAGTAAATAAAAAAAGAAAAAAAATAGCTGAGCCACTAAATCCAAATGATATGTGAAACATATATAAAAAATAAACCATAATCAAGTAGCAAACCCCTGGCTGAGCTGAAGATAAAGTGTAAAAAACAAGAACAGTAAAATGTGAAGCGTATATCGGAAATAAAACATGATCACAATAGCAGTAAACACCCAGCTGAGCTGAAGCAAAGTATGAAAACCAACAAAAACAGTATTAAGCCCCCCCCCCAATGGAATAAATAGGTGATGAATCAAGTAAATGTTCAACTGGGCTACATGTACACAAAGAGTACATGATTAAAAAGAAATGGGCAGCTCTATTGAATATATATATATAAAAAAAAAAAACATAAATGGTGAATGATAGGTAACACTTATTAAAGTGGAAAATGAAGTCCAAAAGTGATATAACAGTCTCTTTGTTCAAACATTAAAAGAAATGCACTAGTGACTTCAACAGGTGTGCAGATCTGTCGTGCTCCTCCACTGTCAGGCATGGACGCACGCTCACCTTAACAGCTGATCCATAGAAAATATAGGTCAACATACGCTCAATATTAATCCCACTGGATCCTCTGCTTCCACAGGTCTCTCCAGGCACTCTCAGGAACAACCCTTTAGGGCCCCACTCCGATGGATAGGTGCTCCAAAGATAAGGAACTCCTTAGCAGAGGCATGATGGGACTTGTAGTTTGGCAACAGCTGGAGGGCCGCCAGTTTGACACTGTTCTTTTATAGTGTAGTAAGGCTTTATTCCCATAAAAATGTATAAAAAAATGCCACTCGCATACTGTAGTTACAAGGTTCACTGAACATATTACAAGCATTTAAGGGAAAAGCAGGGTGAACACAGATTGCGGCTCCTGCACACACTAAAAAAGGAGTCACAAGCTTCCGTCCTACGCGTTACGCCACGAGTCACGTGGCTTCAAGGATAGGAAGTGAGTGACAAAGTTTGGCTTGTATAAGCAATGATAATTGATATACAAACAAAAAACAAATGCTTTTTGTTCTGTGAACCTTGTATCTATGTGAGTGGCATTTTTTTTATACATTTTTATGTTAATAAAGCGTTACTACACTATGAGGAGTTCCTTATCTTTTTGAGCACATGTCCATTGGAGTAGGGACTTAAAGGATTGTTCCTGAGGGTACATGGGGAGACCTGTGGAAGCAAAGGATCCAGTGGGATTTTACTAAACTAATTGCATTTTCACGTTCTGTGCACTGTGGAAGACCAGGTACAGTGAATGCAGGGTCATGGGGTTGGTAACACTTTAAGAATAAAAAAAAAAAAAAGTACTTAAGTTTTCTGGTCTTTGGGTTCAGGCAGGGTCGCTCAATGTGATAATTAAAGGCCAAGTTCAACTTTAAAAAAAATATTGTCTGTATAACTTGGGAGATGCTATGTGTCTAATCCACCTCCTGTATGTGATAGCCTGGTCTTGTTTAGCACCAGGTTTACTGTGATGTATTGATACATTCAGTTAGATACTTCTTATTAAAGTTAGCTTTATCATATCAGAATTTATGAAGGATGGGGCTGGTTCTAGGAATTTTGAGATAGGGCATTTTCAGGACAAGGGTCTCAAGATTTCATTTAAAGGGTAACTCTACCTTTGTTGAGGGAAAAAAACCAGTCCCCTCTGGAAATCAATATACATTACAAGGATTTTACCAAACTTTGCTGCAGGTTCTTTTTATTGGCCCAAAGAAATAGCTGTTTGACCATATCCTGTGCAGACAGATTCTGAATGGGAAAGTCTGGTTCATTATAATCAGCGGGTAAACTCTGTTCTCAATTAGAAATGTTGCAGTGTCTTGTATCCCTGTTTAGAAGTAAACCCATAGGGAGTGTCTTACAAAACTGAAATTCCTGTCGATCACTGCTGTGGAGGGGGAGGAAAGGCATGGGTTTGTTTCTGTCTCTTGCACTGCCTGTGGATGATAGATCACAGTGCACTGCAGAAGGAATGTTTGTTTTTCTAGTAGTTATCTATGATCATATAATTCCCTTTTTTTCCCTTACCAATAGTCCTGGTGTAGGGCTCCCTGCTTTTATCAACATTCAGAATACATGAGCACGCCCTATATAAGGTCAGTTGCTGTGACCTGTAAGCAGGGGCGGACTGACCATTTGGAAACTCGGGCACTGACCGAGGGCCAGGGGTCAGTAGGGGTCATGAGTTGTCAGTCTGCCCCTGCCTGTAAGTATTATGTAGTAGTATGTGAAGTTGCTCCAGCACTTCCAGACACTCCTGATAGAGGTTACATGCAATGTTTAGTTGGCTGCCTTCAACTCTTCTGAAATAACAACACATCCAAGAGTCCCTGAGATGCTTATTTGTAGAGAGCAATGAAAGGAAATTAAGCACTCGGAGATTTCACTGGCTCTGGTTTGGCAGCTTGCAGAAAACAGGGCAACCTACCAGTGGGTACCCAAAAGGTCACTTAAAACAAAATCACAAGTACACCAGACCAAGTAGAAAGGAGTCCAAATGGCTTTTAATGGTTCATTTCTAAAACAACCAACATGTTTCATGGACCAAAACACTCCCACCTTCATCAGGGCTTAGAATGTAGTCAGAACTTGAATGGACACAAAGCGAGGGCTCTATCCTCTATTAATCTGAATGGGTAAGAAATAACTGGATCAGTCAGTCACCAATAGTGCCAGTGTTATAAGCTGTGATATTATTTACTGTTTGGTATGGGACTCCTTCTGTAGTTCTGGTTTTCAATACTTCTAATATATTGATAATGGACAGGCTTGCAGCAAACACGTGTCTAAATAAAAAGGCAGAAATCCTTGTTCTAAGTCAATTACTCAAAGTATTGAGACCAAAGAACCATTATGACAGCAAAGCAACTAGCTTTTTTAGAAGAAGGGATCAGCTTTGGCAGACTAGACATTTTTTTAATGACACCCATCATTAGACACATTGAAGGACTCCTTTTTCAAAAAGAAACACCTAGTTGCCTGGCTTTGCCTTCCTTTAGTAATGCAGTCACGGACTCGTACACTTTTTCTAGTAGTCTTTATGATACCCTGTATATGCTCGTGGTTCATAATATGGTTGTTTGCTTAGCGCTTTACAAGCAGGTGTTCTTACTTTCTTTACAATTGGGGGTGAGCTCAGGCATGTACAGATCCTATCCAATCCCACCTGAACTATCCTTCCAGAAAGCTGTCACTGCACAAAGCCAATCATATTGTAATTGTACTGTCTCCCTTATATTGTAAAGCGCTGCGTAAACTGTTGGCGCTATATAAATCCTGTATAATAATAACAATAGGCATCCTAGGTATTCTCCAGCCTACAGCTGCGCGTATACAAAGGGCATGTACACATGCAGCTGCAGGGTTAGGAATACCTCCTCTGCTTTTGATTGGCTTTGTTCAGTGACAGCTTCCTGGTGGGATAGGTGGGACTAGACTAGAATCTGAACACACCCAAGCTTTTCCATATTTACAATTACAGATCTCCATTGGACTGACCAATTTGAATACCCAATTGGCCACATTGCTAAAATCATATTTAAATAATGGCAAATCACAAATACTCAAACCTATCTCAAATAGGCACATTGTGCTCTGTTATTGTAATCAAAACATCGAATTGATGACTGCATCACAGTTTTTTTCATCTTGGGTTTGAATGAATGCGATTTGATTTGTCACTCATTTGAGGTCTTCACTGAGCAGTAGAGGCTCTTGCATTTGTAAGGTGTGTGTGTCTGTGTCTGTCTGTCTGTCTGTCTCAGCCTTGTTGCTACTATACTAAAATTTTAAACAGGTCATGTTTAACCTAAGCATTAGCCTGGGGCTATATTGACTGTTTTAATATTTCTGGTGTGTGTGTAAAATGTATATATTCAATGCTGTACATACAGTATGTATACAGTGAAAATGTTGGTGGCAGAGTAAATGGACATTGTCGGCGCTAGGTATTGCGCTGTGTGCTGAAAACAGGAGGAGCTGGGAAGCTGTCTGGGCAGAAAGTGCTGATGGTAATGGTAATTTATCTTCTGTTCATTGACACATACAGCTTTTCTAAATCTTGACCATAGGGTATATTGCTACCTACAGGAGTAGACACTAGGCAGGAAAGAACACAGCATCTTCCATGGAAAGTCTTAGATGGTATTAAACCCTCGCTCTGCTATAAGCATCCATTTTTTTTCTGCCTAGTGTTGAGGAGTAAGGACGTAGTTCCCTGCTGGGACCTGTGGTTCCATAGCTTTTTTTTTTTTTTTCCTCCCCATGTGTTCTCCATGGTGCTGGCTCCAGGTCTTGCATTTTTGAGACAATGGGAATGTTGTGCTGGTTATGTGAAAGCCATGATCCTGCATGCAGCCTCCTAGTTGGCACTGACAGTCAATGTGATGATCAAGGTACACTCCCTGCAAGACTTTAGATGGGTCCTGACCCCCAAGTAGTTGTCCCCTGACAAGGAGACTGTGGTATCTGGGCCTGTTTCTTGACTGTGTAGGCCAGAGTGTTCTGGTGGATATAAAAAAGGAAGGGCGCAGCGCTAAAGTACAGTATAATTATAAACCATATATATGTAAAGTGATAACAAAGTGCCAAAAACTGTGCAAAAAAGCAATAATAGTCCTTTAAACAATAAATGGTGACTGAAAAACGTGCGTCTTCCGGTGATCAGAGTAATTGAATCATGCACTCACCAGATGCATAATTCAAATATGCATATAGATGGTATCCCGATGGTATGTTCTGGTGGATAAACTGTGGAAGTGTCGGATTGTGGTTCAACTGCTGTACAGCAAGCAGTCTTCCCTGCAGGCTGTGGGTCTTATGGTGTCCTCCGAGGTGCTCACGTCTACACATTTTCCATACAAGAGTTCTGCTGAGAATGATTCTGTCCAAATGGGTCAAATCTACAGACTTGACTTAACCAGATTAATCTGGAACAATTGACGAGGGGTCCCTTTTTGTTATGGTGGTTTCAGTCCTCTAACATGCTGGCCTATCCAGTTGGGGAGGAGCCCTGCTTCAGGATCAGCATAGGCTGTTGGACATCAGAGGAGGCTCGCATTCCCATCAATGTCCTGGCACTGCAAGTGGTTGGTTGTCTCTGGAGCAATGGCCGGAATGCCTTGGACGATGCCTCTGCAGTGGCCTATGTCATCCACCAGGGTTGCACGAACAGTGTTGCTGCGGCACTGGAGATTTTGCTTTTCTTTGTGGTGGGAGGAATGCTGCATTCTGACTCTCTGTGCCATGCACATTCCCGATGTCAAGTACTTGCAGGTGAATTATCTCATCTGATGTTGGTCCCTGCACCCGGACTTGGTTCTTTGGATCTGCTGACGCTGAGGAACCCCAGTCGTGGTTCTACTGCCTCAAGGGGCAGGTGCTGTGGTGTGAGTGTGGGACCTCCTAGCGGATGCAGCACATATGTTGGTGACATCGGGGGGACCAGTATCATCTCGTTACGCCTTTCCTCCTCTCACACTGATCCTCCACCTACTGTGTGGGATCTCAGGATAGAGGCCAAAGGGATTCTGGTCATGCTGGTTGCTCAGGACTGGTCTGTGGTACACTGTTGTGGTGCACTGTTGTGGTGCAGATGGCCATAGACGTTCCTTGGCGATTGCTTCTTCAGGAAGACTTATTGTCCAAGGGTACGGTCTACCAACCTGTGTTATTGTCTCTGACTTTGATGGCATGGCTGTCTTCAGCCAGATTTAGAGGGACAGGATATTGTTGGTTCTGGTGTTCAAGGCTTGCAAGTCTGCCTCTTGAGGGTCTATCATCTCACCTGGAAGGCTTCTATTACCTGGCGCAGGCACTGTGTGTCCATTCCCATCTCTTTTGGGGGCTCAGGTGTTGGCCTTGCTCGACAGGGCATGGAATGAACTGTTGCCCTGCTTGCTGTGCTGTTCAAACTTCCGTCTTTTTTTTTTTTCAGTTTTTTCTTGGCCATGCTCTTTTTCTTCACACCCTTTTTCGAGGGGAGTCCCCCGTGCGCTCCCTGTTTCCACCATGGGACTTGCATTTTTTGCTTTCGTTTTCCTAAAGTCTTCCTTTGGAGAGTGTTTTAGATATTCTACTGCTTTTTCTTGCACGGCAGGTGTCTTTGATGGTGGGCTTACCTGGCAGGTGTTCCTTTTAGTCCTACACAAGGATAGGTGGTGCTCCGTCTGCATTTCTCGCCTCTGCTGGAGGTGGCGTCAGTTTTTCACATACCGGAGGACCTTGTCCTGCCTTCTACATCCACAGCCATCGCATTCTCAGGAGGTTGCATGGTGTGGGTATGCCTGTCCACTGCGGTCTCTCTTACAGATGTCTGGTATTTTAGGGCCTGGCAACGTCCTCTGCTGCTGTTTTCTGCTAGATCAGGCAGACGCTGCTTTGGGAGTACTCCTTTAAGGGGTTATTCCTCCCTTCCCTGTTACGACATGCTGCGCTAAGGTGCTTGGTGCATCCTGAGCCTTCTGGCATACAGTATCTGTGTCTCAGGTTTGTGGGATGGCTGCATGGCCGTCTATGCCCATTTTTATAATATTTTAAAATTATTTTACAGGTTGTTGTGTTGGCCACAACGTCTTGCAGGTTGTTTACAGATCCTTGTTCAGTCCTTTAGGCCTGGTTCACACCAATGCATTTTTAGTGTTTTTTGCAGAAACGCATTACAGTCAAATGTGGTTTCCTATGGGATGCGTTCACAACTATGCTTTTTTGAGCTGCTGTGTTTTTGAAAAGGGTCATGGATTTTTTTTTTTATACACTAAATGTTGAGTTTTTGGTTCAATAGACTTTAATGGAGATACTGCAGAAAATGCATGTAGTTCGTTTTTGACAGGTTTTGCATATTTAATCTGCACAGCAACAAGTTGGCCCAAAAAACAAAAAAAAACCCGCAAAAAACATGCTTGAAAAAGCACACTACAAAAAGCCCTGCAAAATGGACAAAATGCAAACTGCATTGGTGTGAACCAGGCCTTATAGGTTATTTGGTTTGTTGGGACAATTACATGGTTGCTGCAATTGTTTTTTTGGTTTTCCCACTCCTCGTTGAGGCACTGCTTTGGGATATCCCTACGGTCAAGATTTAGAAAAGCTGTGTCCGTCAGTGAATGTAAGAGAAAACAGGATTTTTTGTTACAGTAATATCCCTTTCTCTGAGTTCATTGATGGACACAGCACCCACCCCTCTATTGGAGCTTATGCTTCTAACACTGCTTGCTACAAACTGGTTGCCTATACCAGATAGGGGCTTTTATACCAGCTATGATTGCCCATAGGCGGTGCTGTGTTCTTTTCTGCCTAGTGTCCTACTGCTGTAGTGGCGATATAACCCCGTGGTCAAGATTTAGAAGAACTGTGTCCATGAAAGAACTCGGAGAGAGATTTTACGGTGAGTAACAAAAAATCCTGTTGTGACATGGAACAAGAGAAAGAGAAATGCAATGAAGAATTGCTATGACTTGATGCGGTCTGCTAGTGGAAGCCAGAGAGATGCCATTTAAGAATTGACACCTGTGACATGACTGAGATAGGAAAGGGGAAGGGGGGGAATGTAGCAGGAAGGGCAGCTGCCCAGGGCACATTGTCTTTTTAATTTTGGGGTGGGAGTGGCTGGCTCAGGATGTCAGCATGTTGCTGAGAGGCTGAGCCAGGTGCCGGTCCAGGCTTCTGGGTGGATCCTGATGTGGACCTTAGCCCACTGTCTGCTGAAAACGGGTCACAGGAGTGCAAGTTTGTTCTGCACTCCTGTTGCCTACAAAGCTATTTTGTCTATACTTTTCTTTTAACACTACTCTGATTCAAATCAAATACATTTTCACTATGAATGTCTGCAATTGACCCATTCACTATCTCTCCAGTTTGCTGGAAACCAATATTTTTTTGTGGAGCCACCAGCTGGAGAAACCTAGAATCACTATTGGATCCTGCTGTGCCACACAAATCAGAGCCTGCCTTCTGAACTACAGAGGTGCTGAGAGGAGGAGTTTAAAGGGGTGGCCTGCACAGGAATCACTGCATGCAGGCAGCAAGGTACCATGGGATATGTTGTCCTTGGAAATTGAAAGTAAACAGGAGAGGAGAAGCTGCAAAGCATGGAGGGAATTTAGAGAGTTATGGAAAGAGATGGCCTGCAGACATGCAGAATTCGCAAGGTTTGCATTTTATGGATCCATTTCACACTAGAAATGGAGTACCAATGAAGCCAAGTGATTAGTTCTGCCTATTGCAGAACCATTTAAGTATTTCTAAAGCTTAAACACTTTTCTGGACAGAGTAGACAAGGGAGCTATATGGTCACAGCATATACTTTCATTTTTAGAACATCAGAATTGTAAAATCAATATTTATATTTGACAATCAAATATAAGCTTACTTTAAAAATCTGTTTCCCAATATGCTAAGATTTTTTCTCTATTTTTCAACTAAAATATAAATCCTAAAATGGGCTTTCATAATTATTAGACATTGCACAACTGTCAAGGATATCAAGGTAAGTGGTGGGTGCTTTTAATGTCTTGGACAACTAGCTTGTGGTTTAACCTCATTGTTGAACCTCAACCTAATACAGAAGGAAGTGCAAGTAGAGAAAGAGAACAAAGAACAACATATTTAAGCGTGTGTGCTGAAGTGGCAGAGAATATATTCAAAGTGGTTCCCCTTGGGGTTGTCACAGCTCAAACATTCATGCCAAAAGGGGTTCTTAACGACTTGACCATGATGGAACACCTTAATATTGTACAAAGAAAAAACGAAAATGATAGCATGTCTCAAAGCAGCGTTCACCAACCAATGGTCTGTGGACCACTGGTGGTCTGCGAGAAGATTTTGGTGGTCCGCAGAAAAATCTGGACATTATTTGCATTTTTTATGTTTTATTAATAAAAAAAATAATCTTATACTCTAACAATTTTCACCTTTTTATATTGCACTAAATTCACAAATTGTACTAGAGAGGGGGAAACGAGAGAGGCGCAGCGTGACTTCAGGGTAGCCCTAAGTTTTGTGAGGCAACTGTTCACTATTGTCGGTAGCGGTCTTGGCTTGAAATAAAAACGGCTCTCCGTCTTGCAGTAATTTCATTTGAGCCAAAAATCCATAAACTTATTTCAACCAAGCAGGAACAAATATCACACTAAAAATGTGTAATACTTAAATAAGCTTCAATTATTTTGTAATAATTAAACTAACGTTAATAATTTTGTTACAGTTAAAGTGTTACTAAACCCAGGACTTTGCATCCACTATATCTGGTCTCCCACAATGCACAGAACATGGAAATACAATTATTTTAGTAAATATAAACTGCTAGATACCTTTTCTCATCAGAAGTTAGAGCAGTCTTGTGGCTTCTATCTATGTCCAGCCCAGCACTAGCTAAAGCTTGTAGGAGAAGTTTCTTTCTGCTCTAGGGGGATGGAAATCCCCTGACATTGGGTGCAGGAATAAGATCCCCAGCCCACTGTCACAGCTGAGATTGGAGGGGGGGAGATCTGCAGGAGGGGGAACCTGTCACATGTTCCAACCTAAAAACGAGTGCAACATGTAACATGTTCCCTAAGGTGAACTTATCCTTTAATGTTTCAAGGGCATAAAAAGTAGAATCTAATTGCAGAATGCAACAGAACATTTTTACTTGAGTCTTTTGAGTCCCAGTATCACTGGTGTCATGTGTCGGTTGTATTGGGTTACAAATAAGGGAAGAAATTAGAATATTTAACATTTATTAATAACATTTTTATTTCCATTAGCTGTGTTTCTAAGGAAGTCTGATTTACTAGGAGTAGATTTTAGTGTTAATGCAATTTATAGATGTCAGGCTGTTAGGCATTTGACATGGGGAAAATTACCTTTGTGCAGTCATTTCTCATTGGTGCATCGCAATAAGTTCATTTAGCTTTTCTCCTGTGGAAAGATTTGTGAGCGGTGGCTCCGCGGTTTCCATAGAGACCATCTGACGAACATGTGCTGTCATGCAAGCCTACAAATGCTGAAGCACTGCAGAGGGTTAGAGAGGCTGTCACTTTGCAAACACTGACAGATGGGTCTTGTTTGTCTGATGTCTATATCTTTTGCTGCCTATTGCGATCTGAAGACTTTCATTTGAACTTGGATATCTGTGTGGTGTTTGGCAGAAGGCCCTTACATTGACAGCAGTGACCAAAGACCTTCCTCCTTAGTGAGATTGTCTGTGGATCAGAGAGAACCATTTCTCCATTTATTTATTTATTTTTTTTGCTTATTTAGGTTTTGTCTTATGTATTTTTTAGCTCAGCATCCAGAGTGGAAAAGTGGAAGGCACAGTACAAAAAATGATTTATGTATCCTAACATAACATTCTCAGGTACACAATGTAGCATTGTAGAATGGTGTAGGAGATCGTGCTGCTTGAGTATAGCTGTAGGTTTTTGGTCAATAAACTATATGATGTATTACTTCAGTTATCATTCCAAAATAAATAAGTTGAAGTGGTTAGCACTTCCATCTAGCAGCACTAGGGTCACTGGTTCGAATCCCAACCGTGGCACTACCTGCCTGGTGTTGGCATGTTCTCCCTGTGCCTGGGTGGGATTCCTTCCACACTACATGACACTCACACTCCAAGACATGCTGGTAGGTACATTGTCCCTAGTATGTATGAATGTGAGTTAGGGACCCTAGATTTTAAGCTCCTTGGGGGCAGGGACTGATATGAGATAATAAATATATACAGTTGCAAGAAAAAGTATGTGAACCCCTCGGGATTACGTGGAATTTTGCATGAATTGGGCATAAAATGTGCTCTGAACGTCATCTAAGTCACAACAATAGAAGAACACAGTCTGCTGAACATAATACTACACAAACAGTAGATGTTGCCATGGTTTAATTGCACATCACATGTAAACATTCACAGTACAGGGAGGAAAAAGTATGTGAGGCCCTAGCTTAATGACTTCTCCCAGAGCTAATTGGAGCCAGGAGTGAGCCAACCTTGACTCCAATCAGTGTGATGATATTGGATGTGTTGCTGACAGCTGTCCTGCCCTTAAAAAACACACACCTGTTTTGGGTTTACTGGTTTCAAGAATCACTGTCTGATGTGAACCATGCCTCGCAGAAAAGAGCTCTCAGAAGACCTACGATCAAGAATTGTTGACTTGCATGAAGCTGGAAAAGGTTACAAAAGTATCTCCAAAAGCCTTGATGTTCATGTGTCCACGGTAAGACAGACTGTCTACAAATGGAGAATGGAGAAAGTTTAGCACTGTTGCTACTCTCCCTAGGCGTGGTCGTCCTGTAAAAATGACTGCAAGAGCACAGCGCAGAATGCTGCATGAGGTAAAGAAGAATCCTAGAGTGTCCGCTAAAGACCTACAGAAATCTCTGGCACATGCTAACATTTTTGTTGACACATCTACAATAAGGAAAACATTAAACAAGAATGGAGTACATGGGAGGACACCACGGAGGAAGCCATTGCTGTCCAAAAAGAATATTGCAGCACGTTTGAAGTTT
The DNA here is from genome assembly GCF_062004578.1 of Staurois parvus. Lineage (NCBI taxonomy): Eukaryota > Metazoa > Chordata > Amphibia > Anura > Ranidae > Staurois > Staurois parvus. Next base: position 2,836,587 of record NW_028318269.1, read on the forward strand.
GCAAAAGAGCACCTGGATGTTCCACAGCACTACTGGCAAAATATACTGTGGACAGATGAAACCAAGATTGAGTTGTTTGGGAAGAACACACAACACTATGTGTGGAGAAAAAAAGGCCCAGCACACCAACATCAAAACCTCATCCCCACTGTAAAACATGGCGGAGGGAGCGTCATGGTTTGGGGCTGCTCTGCTGCCTCAGGGCCTGGACGGATTGTTGTCATTGATGGGAAAATGAATTCCAGAGTTTATCAAGACATTTTGCAGGAAAACGAACGACCATCTGTCCGCCAACTGAAGCTCCGCAGAGGATGGGTGATGCAACAGGACAATGACCCAAAGCATACAAATAATTCAACAAAACAATGGCTGCAACAGCACAGAATACGCCTTCTGGAGTGGCCCAGTCAGAGTCCTGACCTCAACCCGATTGAAATGCTGTGGCATGACCTTAAGAGAGCGATTCACACCAGACATCCCAAGAATATTGCTACACTGAAACAGTTTTGTGAAGAGGAGTGGTCCAAAATTACTCCAGATCGTTGTGCAGGTCTGATCTGCAACTACAGGAAACGTTTGGTTGAGGTTATTGCTGCCAAAGGAGGGTCAACCAGAGCTTACAATCTAAATATATATATATATATATATATATATATATATATATATATATATATATATATATATATATATGGGATGGTTAAAGTAAAAAGCTATCTCAAGAGAAATCTTACTGTTCGGTCCAATACTACATTCACACCAGCCGTTTTAGGCTGGTGCGCATTCCTGCTGACGCTGTTAGCCCTGGCCCTGGTAACTATGACTGGTCACAGACGGCCACAGCTGTTCACCGCTCTCTACACAGCCAACTATAACATGTGGTGATTGCTGCTGAACACACACACAGCCCTTCAGGCTGTGATCACCGCAGGTAAGCTCTGGCTAGCTGTGGCCGCCAGCAACCTGTCATTATAGTTAACAGGGCCAGCAGCCGCAGGTAGCTGATAGCAGAAATCAGAAGAATCCTGCTGCTGCGTTTTGCATCGGGCTAAATCACTGGTGTGAATATAGCCTAACAGAATAGAGTTTTTCAGGTAGAGTATGGTAGGGTTAGAGCCTATGTCAGTTTTTTTTTTTTTTTTTTTTTTTCTATTATGTCTCTATTGGGGAAATTTACTCTCACTTCCGGTCAGCTGAGGAAGTTATGCAGAAATATTTCAGTTGGCATGCAGACAAAAATAGGTGGAATGTTATGTTGCCTTTTCATAGACTGTGTATGCTGTGTGTTTGTGATTTTGTGGTTTCCTGAGTTTACACTACACTGGCAGCAGTTGTATTGCAGAATACAGTGAGATTCTAAAAATATCCAGAATGTGTTTTGGTTGCTCTATAATCTTGTTCTTGTAGACATTATTTCTGCTCTTAGAGTAAACCTGCCTGCGTGTTAAATTCCAGGCTCCTTGTATAGAAATATTGGTTAATGGGGTTGAGGTGCTGTCACCCCTAAAAGCTTTGCTGCTAACTGGTTAATATAGAAATCAATAAAGCTTGCATTGAAAAAGGTGCTTAGTGTGTTTCTATGTAAATAAAAGGTGTATGTACATATACATTGTGTTTTTTTTTTTTTATATAAAATCTTCTGTACATGCCAGCCTTAAGGCTAAGTTCACACTTCTATGGATTCCTGTGGCTGTGTTTGCGCTGTACCTGCGATAAATGCAGGGAAAAGGTCCCTGACCCTTTTTTAAAACCACAGCTACACAGAAACTGCATGGTGCCACACACCGGAAAATGTTCTGCATTTTTCAGTTCATGGGGTGCCATAAGTATTCATGCATGGGCAGCACAGTGGCTAAATGGTTAGCACTTCCGCCTGGCAGTATTAGGGTCGTTGGTTCGAATCCCAGCCACGGCACCTCCTGCCTGGAGTTTGCATGTTCTCCCTGTGCCTGCGTAGGTTTCCTCTGGGTACTCCAGTTTCCTCCCATCCTCCAAAGACATACTGGTAGGTAAATTGGACCTTGCCTAAATTGGCCCCATTATATGTATTTATGAATGCGAGTTAGGGACCTTAGATTGTACGCCCCTTGAGGGTTAGGGACTGATGTGAATGTACAATATTCTGGTACTTATATAGCGCCATCAATTTACGCAGTGCTTACATATTAAAACAATGCGTAAATTGATGGCGCTATATAAGTACCTGAAATAAATAAATGCCACCCCCTCATCTGCTATCTAGCAGTGTGTTTTTTGCTGCGGTTGTCTGCAAATGCAACCGCAGTAATGTGAACCTAGTCTAAGAAAAAATAGTGAATTTTTAAAATAACTATATTGTTTACTTGTTACAAATGTTTTTATGTCTTTCAAATGTTTACATTTACCATTCAAAACTATAGTGATAAAACATAGAGATGTCTGTAAATCTGGCCATGCATTATACAATTTTCTTGTTCAATTTCTTTTAGATTTACCTTCAATTATGTAGTACAAGGGCCTGCCTGATTGCATACAAATTGAAAGAGTTTAGGTTTGACCTCATATTATATGGTTTTGGTAAATCTGAAGGAAAATTGTTCAAGTAAATTGTATAATGTATGGCCAGCGTTAGCCACTAGAGGGATCTCTTAGTGCATTTATTCTCTACAACTATTGACCTAAGGTAACTACCACCTAGTTAGTTTATTGTATGTTTGTTTTTACCCTTAGTTTCTTATCTTTCCCTTGAGTAAATTCATGCCACCACCTCCAGTTCCACCCAGGGTCACCCAGGAGCTACAACCTCTATATTTCCTGCATACACAGATCTCAAGAAACTGTATTTGATTTATAAAACAAAAATCATTGCATTATTTAAGAGTCTACTGCCTCACCCACTTGTTTGAGAGAGAGCATTAAAGCTGAACTCCAGGAATTCAGCCAATCTGTAAAATGTGCTGGCATACTATGATTTAAGTTCAGTGAGGTGCATTCCTGTGGACCTATCTCTTTAATTTACATCTGACAGTTTTATGGAGCCCCAGGAATAGAGCTATTCCTACACTAAATGTATAAAAGCAGAAAGTTGCCATTGTACTATAATCTAGTCTAGTGACTTTGTGATATCTCCATCTCACTACTTATAGAGTGTGGATTTTAAACCCATAAAAGCTTATGAAAACAAAATGACAGTTGATTAGTGCAAAGTCTGCCAAGGAGTGGTTTATAATTAATCCTATGCGGCGTAATTTATCACTATTTTGGTGAATGCAATATTGTGTTTATTTGATCTCATGGATCGTGAAAAGGTAGACATGGACATGGCGAACATAATACAATCATAAAAATAAAATCAAAGAGTTAAAAATAAAAAAATGTTCGGCGTCTTCCATTGAGCTGCATAAACAATATATTTTGCGATAAATTCGAGACAATAATGTTCTTCTGTATTCGTTAAATGAAAATTTTATACAAGGAATCCAGGTCAAATTGTGTATTCTTCCTGATCTTCCTTTTCATTTATTATAGAAACCTCACTACTATATACTAATTTTTTGGATACTAGTCCACTACTTTTGGTCGTACAACTTTTACACTGTGTATAGTCCATAGGGCACACCTGCTAGAACCAGACCTCTGTAGCCACTAGGGGGGTACCAGAATAGATAACAAGGATAAGGAAGCCAAACAGACACTGAGACAGCTCTTCATAGAGTTGGAAGCAAAGCTCTAGGGAAAAAAGACATGGAAAGAAGGCATCTCTAAGTGTAGTATTGGCAGTTTATTAACATACAAAGATAAATTTCCACTTACACAAAGTCAAAACATGACAAGCTCATCATAGTAAATTCGACTGATGTTCCCGGTGGTATGGGTTAAGAGCTGTCCGGCTTCAGCGTGACCCGTGGAACGCAGGGATGTCGGAACTAAGATGGCTGTAGAAGTTCGGGAGGAGTCGTGGAATGCATATGTTGGAAGTGACGTAAGGTGGGGGCGGTAAACGTGTTTCAGAGCATGCGCAAAGGGTTCCTTCATCAGGTCCTTCATTAGGCAGGGCTCTGTTCTCTGTCCTGCCCGATGATCGGCTGGTGTCGGCGAACAATCTGTTCACCAGGGCTCACAGACTAGCCTCTTCTGTGAGTATTCACAGCAGAAGCTAGCCGGCGGCAGCATGTGCGTGCCCCTATGGCACAAGTGCAAAATAACGTTTACATACGTGATTTTGCACAGGAGGGCGGTCTTAAAGTGGTTAAAGTCTATGAGGTCTCATGCACCTTTCAGTTAACATGAATGGGACTGGATGCACGGAACACCTCGGTAAACACAGCCATCCCATGGGCATATGATTAAGTATGCCTGTGTGAGCAAGACCTTAGACTAGGTTCACACCTGTGTGTGTGATCTATATGTGTTTTTTGGTGCATTTTTGCAGTGACTTGTTTGTGTGTTTTTTATGCCTCCATGTTTTTTTTTTTTTTTTTTTTTTTTTTTGTAAGAGGAAGAAACTGATTGTTAAACACAAAAACTTACCAAAAACTCATGCATTTTTCCTATGCTTCCATTAAGTCTAAGAATCCAAACATGCACCTTTCTGAAATATAAAATAAAAAGTCCCTGCACCTCCACCGAAAATTTCCTGCAGGAACCTTTATGGGTGTGATTAGGAACCATGTTAAATCGATGGTCGTGCATTCATCCGCTTCTGAAAACATGTAAAAAAAAAAAGAAAGTGTGAATCTAGCTTTAAAGTGGTTGTAAACCTCAAACATGAAATGTGAACAAGGTATATCCCTCTATAGTGTGTGCTTGTCTCAATCCAGAGCATGAAGTGTCATTTCTGCCTGCTGCCTCATTTCTCTGCTATAAGCATGAGTCACTTATGGTGGGTTTTCCTGAGACCAAGAGAAAATGGTGACGGGAGAGAGCTCCAACAGATTGACAGCCCCAGCTCTGTTCTTGTGTGCTGTGCTGATGGGGGCATGTCCCTTCCCTCCAATCAGCTCTCTGAGCTCTCCTCATGGATGTAACTTCAGCTCCCCACCCCCTGCTTTTCATAACTCTGAGATCCTGAGTAAATTCTGGACTTTGAACAGTTGTGGAGAAGAGAAGACTGCAGATAAAATGGTGCAACTTGTGTAGGGTTTGTTTAATCTTTGTGTATCACCTGAAGCCAGTCACTTTACTCGGGTCCTACTGTGCGGGTCCTGCGTGTACCGTGTTTGTGCAGGCACAGCGGCCTATTCATTTAAATGGGCTGCTGTACTGGTGGGAAATCGGGGTGGATAAAAATCAATGACGTTTTAAAAAAAAAATCAAAATAAATCAGATTTTTTTTTTTTTTTTAAATTGAAATCGGATTTTTTTTTAATCAAATTTTATTTGAATAAAATGCTTTTGGAGTAAAAATCTATCTAAATATGGTTTTCTATTTAAGATACATTAATAATTTAGTTTATTCAGCATTAATTCAGCTTGGTTATGTAGCATGAGGCTGTATATTCTACAATATTTACATTTTGGGGAAATTCATTGAATGAATCCAAGCTCTGCAAGCGGAGATAACATGCACTGCACGGAGATAACATGCACTGCACGGAGATAACATGCACTGCACGGAGATAACATGCACTGCACAGAGATAACATGCACTTCACAGAGATAACATGCACTGCACAGAGATAACATGCACTTCACAGTAACCATGAGAAAAAACATTAAAATAAAAGAACTTCGGAGTCGAGGAGTCGTTCTCCAGCTATGTGTGATTAACCTATTAACATAAAATCGGTTCTGTTTTACTAACCTGACACCTTATTTTTCTAAAAAGGAAACCTTCATTTGGTTTGTAAATTTTAAAGATTCTAACTACCAGCACAAATGTGTTGGAGTGCTTACATTTTAAAGAGCACCTGTCATTTTAGATCCATCATGGCAGTGCCTGTTAGCAGCCACCACTCACCTGTTTCCGCCACATCCCTCACCTTGTGTCCCTGCCGCATCACCAGCCATCCCATTAAAGTGAATAGGACTGTTGGTGAGTCAACAGCAGGTCAGAGGAGGAGCCGCTGCGGGACATAGATGACAGTTGCTCTTTAAAAATAATGATTTAAATTGATCCTTTTCACTAGTGATTTAAAGCAACTTGATTTAAATCAAAACCACCCTGTGGGAAATGGAAGGAAAAAGACCTTTTTGAAATAAATAGTGGCAGCGTGTCATTAAGAATTATTGGCACCATGTGTGTCTGCAAAAGAAAAGTGCGTATTGTCTGCAGATCGGGGAATGCATGTGATTAGAATGCGTTCCCAAACCCGCATTGGTGTGAATCTAGGATTTGAGAGCTTGGATGTATAACAAAATATGTATAGGCTTCTGTGGAATGTATTTGTGTGACATCCGCTTACTTGACAGTAGATGTCATCGTTTACATTAAAATGTATGATCTGCTTCTGAGGCCAAAAAAAAATAATGGTTTGTCACTCAGATCCCTCAAGTTAATACAGTAGAACACGGGCTTAGAAAGGCAATTGGACAGTTGTTGTGCTAATCACATTCAACAGAGTACACTTGTAGAATTCCTCCAGTGCATTTATTGCTATGATTTGCTGACTAGTTGTGGTGTACGTCAGCAATATGACAAGAAGGAAGATCATTCACTTGTGAAGACACTATACATTCCTTTCAATAATCACATATAATCAGACTAGGGTATAGGTGATTTGGCACAGATGCTTATATCAATTTTTATGTCTGGAAAGATTTGTATATTTATCAAAATGAGCGACAAAAGACATGATTTGTAGTCCCACAATAAGGATAAACCGTGTATTTGCCCCTAGTCATAGAAGATCATTCATGCATTATGGATTTCCTCAACTGTCTGCATGTCTGGTTTGGTTAATGTGAAAGGTATTACTGCAGACTTTTCCAAGGTTCAAGCTCCATGGCGCATGTGTCCCTAAAATATTTGCATTTGTGGAAAGCTTTTTCTATTTTTTTGTAAAAAAACAAATAATAATAAAAAATTTATTTTTATATATATATATATATATATATATATATATATATATATAATTTATTTTTTTAGAACTGTACAGAGACTCGGGTGTCTAGAAACGTTATACTGAATATCTTTTTCTTGTGAGGGCACCATGGCTAAAACTTCAGTTTTCCCTTTTTGCTCAGCACACTGTTACGACTAGTTCACACTGGATGGAGTTCAGTGCGCTTTTTTTTTTCTGCATCAAAAATGCATGCACAGTGTTTTTTATGTATTCCAGTGGCCCTAGTTCACACCAGTGCAGTCAGTTTTCGGTGCAGAAAAAAAAAGTACAACATTCTGCATTTTTATTTCTGCACAGAACTATACTGGAACATGGCAAACTGCACCGGAACTGCGTGTGGTGTGAACTGTAAACAAAAACGTATCCGAAATGCATCTGGAGTGCAGTTTTGTGGTGTTAACTGGCCCTTAGAGAGTTGCACTTTAGCTGTTGAACTTTTTTTTTAATGCGTCATTTAGCTTTTTCTGTATACTGAGCTTGATAGTGTTTACCTATATCAGTGGATGGCCTTGATGGAAAACTACAAGAAGCAAAATGGACCTTTTTGTCCTCTTTTTCTTCTTACAGTGTGGATGGCGGTCTCTGTGTAAGTGAAGGCAGATGCATTCTTCACATTCTTCAGTCAAACTCTGTTTCTTTCCTGCCTTGAGAGCATTGCACACACCAGATGTAGTGGTAGATGTGCAGCCCACTCTTTTTTTTTTTTTTTTTTTAATATATATATCATTCCCCCCCCCTCCCCTTTTCTTTGAGACAAGGACTACTCTATTTGTTAAGCATGTTTTCATACACCTAACCTAACTTTCACCTCCAGTTAGCTAAAATATGACATTTTCATGCCTTAACATACTCACAATAAATGTGCAGTGGTCTAAAACAAATAATTGAATGTGGTTGTAAACCTTCACATATAACTAATGAAGTAGCTGGCTTCTGGTGATACACAGATGAACTAAATCCTCCTGCGTATGTTGTACCTGTTTATCTGTACTCTTTAAATACATTCAAAGTCCAGAATTTCTAAAGCTTGTCTGAGCTTTCGGAAAATAGGGAGAGCTGAAATTACACATTTGAGAGCTCTTAGAGCTGATTGGAGGGAAGGGACATCCCCCACCCCTGCACACAGGAACAGAGCTGAGGCTGTCAATTACCGTCTGTGTGTCGGAGGTCCCTCCCCTGTCACATTTTTTTTTTTCCTCTTGTCAGGAAAACTTGTCAGAAGTGACTCATACTGTTAGTAGAGGAAAGAGGCAGCAGACAGAATTGACACTTAGTGCTCTAGATTTAGCCAAGTACACACTATAGAGGGATATGCTTTTTTCATATTTCATGTCTGAGGTTTACAAATGTTTCTTAGCAGAGGATTGGAAAGCTAGCACATAGAAATGATTTGTAAAGCTTGTAGGGAAAGGATGGCACAAGACTCAAAAATAGGTGGCTTAAAGGGCTGGTTAAGGGCTAGAGTAAAAATATAAAAGGAAAGGTGTTCAGCCTTTGGGGAGCTCTGCCAGCCATCAGATATGAGCAGAAGTCAATTGTAAATGCTGCTTATTACTATTGTGTGTGTGTGTAAATAAAAACAAAAATCATTACAAAATTAATCTATAGTAAAATATAGTGTAATTAAAGCCCACATCTAGTGTATAGCATAAAAAAGCAGCACTTTTCACATTTCATGTGAGTGCCTGGTGTAATGGGCCCCTAGGAGGGCATTACCAGGGCATCCTGCACACACAATAAAATAATGGAGAGGAGCTGATGTCTTCACATCAGTGATTCTTTTTGCAAGATTGAGGACATTCTTTCCCATAACTTGCCAGAGGGGTTCTAAAAAAGGGTTAAAAAATACATGCTTGGAGGAAGGAGAAAACTGGAATTAAAATGGTAATAAACCCAAATGCAAAAATGTATTCTATTGCAGCTTACCGATTCTTAGATGTGACTGCATTAGTTTTCTTGTTTAGCCTTTCTTTCCTTTAATTTAACCTGTTGCTGTGGTCACTGAGTCTGTTTTCAGCAGAACAACCTATCATGTAGATGTAGCAGTTAGAGTTCAGATAAACCATTTACCACTGACCAGGGTGTTTACAATGATCAGCTTTTATTCGTTTATATAAAAACTTTGATCCCCCTCAAAAAAATGTTGCTGTAACTGCTTTTAAAGTGTTAGCTGGCGTTTGGCTTCAATTTGTTCAGTTTATCTAAATCTGTTAGTGTGTTTAACACTCCCCTCTCCACAGATTACCAAAGCTGTTGTCCAATGGTGTCTCTGTTGCTCCTTCATCCAGAGTAGAGGCACTCTAATACAGGAGGTGTGTTACTGGCCAGGTCATCAGGTGAAAACAACGGGAAAGCAACAACAAAAAAAATAAATAAAACTAATGCAGCCACCATATCTGTAACTTAGTAAGCTGCAATATATTATTTTTTTTTTATTTTGGATTTAGCACCAGAACTTTGATTTTTTTTTTTTTCCCCCCAGGTTTATTCAGAAAGTATTAGAGCTCATGAGTCAGCATAACAGCAGGGGGGTGCTAGAATTTTCACAAACTTACAAATTACAGACCCGTTATTTTTCTGATGACAAGTGTTGCTTTTAGGAAACTTTTCCTGTCTGAGATAAGAAAGCTCAAAAGCTTTCTAGGTGTAAATGAGGTTGCCCACTAATGGGGAGGTAGAGATGTGTACAGAGACACACCCAGTAAGGACTGTGAGGATGTGGGAGTTCACATGCGGAGTGGCAAAATCTTTTGTGAATATTAAAAAAAATCAAAATAACTAAAATGTATTTAAAAGAAAAAATAGTGTAGCGCTCAAAATAACAACTACCTATAGGACATGCCTTCTAAGGTATAATGCAGTGGGTAACAAATAAAATATCAATATAACAAATGTATAACCACTCAAGTGAAATGAATATATAATGCAATATAACAGTGCACATGCTCCTAAAACATTGCAAATACATACAGTACATGCTATGTGACAGTCCGTAGTAGATATTCCGAACTTGGTGGCCAGTACTCATGACACAGCAAACAACGTGAGGTGATCACAGTACCACACAATGTGCAAAAATCCGTAAACTGCCAAAGTGGCTCCTCACCTCCTTAATATGACCCACAGGGCCAGCACACTGTGGGTAACCACAATTGGACATCGTCAGGGCTGAAGCACTTGAAAGATTGACCTCAGTACTTCTAGATCTTCTCCTATTTCACGGATGCTCAAAAACACGTGCCCATTGCAGGATGATAATAAAAACAGAAAAAATCCATAGTGTAATCCTGCTTTTATTATATATAAAAAACAAAGCCAAATGCCCACTCACATTTTTAATAAAACACAAAAGCCTTATTCCCATATCATGGGTGTATACTCATGGTTCTGATGCTGATTGTAAACATGCGGCTCCACAATAACTCCAAAGATGGCGTCCACGCCGGAAATGACGTCACCGCGTTCCGACGCGCTGCGTCACGATCCACGTGACTTCTTCAGCGCTTCACTATTTTTTATGTACATATACCTTGTGGTTAAGGCCAGTGTGAGCTGCTTAGGAATAGGACATCCATTTCAGCGCAGGAGGTCTCATCTACGACTAAAATGTATTGGTTTCCTTTAAATTAGAAGTCTGGCCCGCCATTATAAAAAAAAAAAATTGTTCTTGTAAAATGCCTGTTACTGCAAGGACACACAGAAAATGGTTTCATGGTTGCTCCATTCACACTGCAATGCAGCCCGCAGCTGTTCCGAAATGTAGACTTGTATAAAATTGTAAGGCACTGTACAGCGCCTGGAATGTAGTGTATGTTTTTTGTACACTTTTTAAAGTTTGTTTAAAAAAGAAAAAAGGAAACAATATGATGCACTGAATCGTGCACCACACTGCCCCCTAGCATCTGGGACAGGTAAGGAGTTCCGGCAGCTATCCCCCCTACAACGTCCTATAAATACCTGTTGCTCTTACCAGTGACGTCCACTTAATGCCTCTTCATGTGATAGCGTGACCACAATGCTGCACTGCTCCTGAATTCAAAAGAGTTGCCACTTTTGTTTGCCTGAGCCTGTTTGCACTTTAGAGCAATAGGAAGATATTGCAGGGGGGCATGGCTATCGGCAATGTCACTGTTCATTCACAAGCCTAAAGCTTGTGAATCAACACCTAGCCACACCTAATCCTGTCTACTGCTTTTAGGATTGATAGCACTGCCTCTATTGCTAAAACCCTCCCACTGTGAGCTGCAGTGTCTGGGAGGGGGAGTGTGTGAGACACAAGTGAAGGAGGACTTGGCTTAAAAGATAGGTTCACCTTTTGCACAAAAAAAATAAACGCACATTTTTTTTTTCAGGTAAAAAGTGTTAATTTATTATTTTTGTCTCCAGGAGTCTGGAAATCATTGCACTAGCGATCATTAGATCGCTGGTGCCATGCAGGTCTTCTGCAGATCTGTCAGTATATATGGTTGCCTGTATGAGATGTACAGGCAGGCGATATACTGACAGGAAGATTCAATGAACTACCATGGCGTGATAGTTCATTGAAAACTACAAGCCGACAGCCGCTAAGGCTGCCGGGACTTGCACTTCATTCATTCACGGAAGTCTGTGAATGAATGACGTGGCCAGAGCCCCGCATGACAGCACTGCTTTAAAATCTGACAGTACGGGGAACTTCTCCAAATTCTTCTGTCAGAGGGAGGAGGGAACAGCAGGCAGCGACTGCAGCATTGGGAGCATTTAAAAAAAGAAAAACAAAACGGGTGTAACATGTAACTTGTTCCTAAAGGTGAACTTATGCAGGCCATAGACGGGTCAAAAACCGTAGGTTTTTAAAAAAAAAAAAAAAAAAAAATCGGTCGTTCAATAGGCCGATGTTACCACCAATGGTAAAGAAAATCCTCCTCTTTTTTTAATCAGTAAAAAGATCGGCCGATTTGCCTATCATTGCCGGGAAAATCGGCCGATCTTTTTCCAACTTCACCGATTAAAAAAAGAAAGTGCCAAAATCCCGAAAAACGGCCGACCAATTAACCCACTAACGGTGCGAAAATCGGCCCGCCTATGGTGTGCATTATCCTTTAATCAGGGAAGGCAAAGGAAGTTTTTCATTATGAGGTGTGTGTGTGTATCACATAAAAACTGGGATTTGGTACTTTTCTAGGCTGCCATACTGGAGCCTTTAATTGTACTTATTCATTTAGAAAGTATTCACACCCTAAACTGATTATCATGAATTAGCAGCTAGTTAGCTTGAGGTTGCCTTCAGCTGAAGTTTTCATCTTACTTGCTGTCCCGAGGAGCAGCACAAAAATAACTTGCAGCACTTGATGGCACACATCAAGAGGATCTAAATTTAACCTGAAGTGCAAGTGAAAGCTTTGGATTCTAACCAGACCTTTTTAATAGCCTGTCCTATATTGCAGTGTAACCTACCTGTAACAAAGAGCACCCGCCAAGATTTCATAGAAAAGGTTACATATGCAAAATCACAGGGAGGTCACTTTCATACACACCACCACTTTTTGACGTGAACCATATTATTTTATGCTGCTGTTCTAATAAGCTTCTTGCAAGCTATGTGTTCATGAATTCTGGTCGCAGTTACTGCCGCCATGATAACTCGTACCCCTATCCCACAGCAATCACATATTTGTCTACTGATACTTACTGTCCAGCTCAACATCGCCTGAGAGAAAACCAAGCCAACTCCACCCCTGAAGAATGAATCCTTTCAACCCAAATAAACATATCTCACAACCCTGTCTAAGAATTCCTAGTCCTGCCAGAAATAATAATATTGTGGCCTTAACCCCTTGTTGCCACAAGCAATCTAAATGACAGAGGCAGGCTTTCTGATCATGTGACCACTGTAATTGGCTGTCACAGTGGTCAACAATTGTAAACAATGATCAGAAGCTGTCTTTGACAACTTAGTCACTCTGTACGGAGTTCATAGTGAGCACGCTCTCAGAAAGCCATTGGCTTCAAACATGTCAACTCCTAGTCCATAAGCCTTTTTTTGTCTTAACTACCAAACAGAGCATTGAGACTTTACCTGCTGCTTGCTTGTTCCAAATCGCTGACTGCAGTAAAGGACTATAGAAATCATCCCCTGGTGAATGCGAGCCACCAATAACCAAGAAATTGTGTTGGCCCAATCCTCCTCTTCTGGGGTACCCTGCCAACACTTTAGGAGGCTCCTCTTCTCTGTGCGCCACCATAGGAATCCACTTCCTATGGGGGCGCACTTATGAGCTTTTCTGTGTGCATTCATAGACACACAGTGCGGCTCAGCTTTGCCACTTGCTCTCTGCTCACTGGATTTGATTGACAGTTGCAAGAACCAATGACTCCCGCTGCTGTCTCTGTCCTGTAAAAGAGAGGAGAAAGGCAAAGTGCTAGATCGAGTGAGGTAAGTATTTAGGGGGTGCAGTGTTTTTTCTTTAGAACCACTTTAAAAGGTCAGAACTATATTTACAGTTATTCTTTGAGATTAAACTGGTAGCAAAGGTGAAAACAACCCAAACCCTGCAAGGTAAAGACATAATGTTCTAGTATGCATCCCATACTAGCACATTATGAAAGACTTACTTTGAAACGAAGCCCTCTAGCACCGTGCTGTCACCGAGTCTTCCTTCTTCACTCTGTCTGATTTCCAGGTTCGCGGGTTGTGGCCGATTGAATGGCTGAGCTGACGGCACTTCTGTGCATGCGCATGGGAGTCACAGCTGCGGCACAGAGCCCTGAAGGAACAGAGCGGATATACCATTCCTTCAGACCGCATGCGTTGGTGATGTCACCAGCTGCTGCTCCCTAGAACATCTCTCTTCCATTTTAAAGGGTTGGTTCACCTTTTCACGAAAAATGAAAAGATGGACTTCAAATATTTCTGGCCACCACTCTAGACCCAACCCAGCTGCACATGGCAGGCCCGCTTCAATAAACAGCCCTGGAGTGGGCAATGCTGATGTTTGCAATGGCAAGTACTTATTGGTCAGTGCACCACTCTGACCAATAAGAATCCCTTATTGGAACAGAGAGAGGCCTCATTCTTCTCATTACATGCTTTCCCTGGTTTTCTCATGGTGGCAACTGTATATCACGCCTTTTATAAAGTGTTTTAAAAAGGCTACTTATGGGAAAACATGTGACAGGTGAAAACATAGATCAATTGAGAGACGGGCTGAGGGTTGTCACTTTTAACAGAAAGTCTAATTGGTTAGTTCACTTTTACTAAGTTTTGCCATAACCCTCCCTGTGCATTAGTGTCCTCAATACAGTAAAGTGGAAATAAACTCCCTTTGTTGTTTTTGTACCTACAGATACGCCTATAATAAGGCTTACCTGTAGGTACAGTAAATATCCCCTAAATGTGCAGCATTTGCAGGATATATTTACATGTGAAGCAGCCGGTGATGTCATGCGTAATGCACTCTCGATGGTCCATTAAAAAAGCTGTGCCACGGGTGTGACCTCCATGGGCATGTCAGTGGTGACAGGGCACTGCTGGAGGGATCCGTTTCACAGGTAAGTCTGTCATAATGTGCTAGTATGCGGTGTATGTGATCCTGTCTGCCCTATAGCAGAATTACCACTACAGGGTGGCATGGGTGTGCAAAATAATGTAAATACGTGATTTCCAGGTAGGGGGCGCTGCCATTCGTGGCTATGGCTGCCAATCACCATTTTCCGGCCAGTGATTCATCGCCAGCGCCCAGTGATTGCTGAGCATCTCCAATGGGGGGGGGAGAACTGTTTGTAAGCAAAACAGTTCGCTCCCCTCTCAGCTCCTGCACACTGCTTTGCATGGCTGTACATAGCAGAGTGATGCAAAGCAGTGAGCTTACAGTGAAGCGCACACAGTAAAACAACACACAACACAGTTAATCCTACACCGCTGAGCAAACTGTTTGCTCTATATAAATCCTGTATAATAGTAATAACTAGAAAAGCTACAATTTCTGGGGAAATTGTGTGAAGTGTTCTTGCCTCCACCAGTAGTCTACAACTGGAGTAGGTGGAGTAACTGGGTGGAGTGGCTTGAGTAACTATTGTGTGGTTGGAGTGGCTGGAGTAACTGTGAAAAGGTTGGACTGGGCAGAGTAACTGTGTGGAATGTTTGGAGTGAGTAAAGATAGTAAACATTACACTAACCAATTGATTGATCAAATGTAAAAAGTGCACATGGCAAGCTTGATAGAGTGAGAAATGCATTTCAACTTTTATTTTTCAGCTCACACTCTAGCTTTTGTACCTATGCTGCCTGCTCACACACCTGGGTTCCTATGGCAACTCACTCTACAGCAAGGGCAGAGAAGAGCGGTTAAAAACAAACTGCTCCAACTTGCTCACTTCTCTGGCAGTTGCCATCTTCAAACGGTTGTAGTTTACAAATTATAAATCCTACACCAAAGAGCTTTATATTGTGAGAATCACAAGACCCAGACCTACATTTTGATGCATAGTATGTCTCTGAAATATGAAAAATGAAGGCACAGTCGCAGTTTAGAAATTGCTATTCAAATTTGAGGTGGCTAGAGTAGAGTTTCAATGAATGTCAATGGGCGGCGTGAGTTGCAAACAAATTGTCATATTGTGAAAACTATCAGGACTATGGCTTAGCCGTGGACATTTTGTGTGGCAGCAGGGATAGCTGAACGTTTTGATATAAGATTTGTTTAGGTGGGCTTGAAAGTGAGGGAGTGATGGCAGTTTAGAAATCATGTCCTGATTTTTCAGCTCACACTCTAGCTTTTGTCATCTCCCACTCTAGTTTTGAACATTCCGCCATTCATTCCTATGGGACCAATTTCACCACAAAAACGGCGATATTTCGTGAACCATACGGTGAAACGTTCCACAAAGTAATAGCACACCAATCAGGAACAATCCACACGTTTCTGTATTTTACTGTCTATGTAGTGTAAACTGTGGGAGGAGTTAGGGTGGTAAATTTGGCTATAATAATATATGTGTGAGATAACAGTAAGTGGTCTTGTCATGCAAGAACACTTAATAATGTTTGGTATATGTATTGTATGATATTTGTTTATTGGTATTCATCCACAAAACTCATCATTTAGCTAATATATGGGGAGTATAGGGTGCATACCTACACTTTATGCTACTTCTCCTATTTGAGCACAGCGCCTATCTATTCATCACTAATTCAAGTGTATTACATAGTTCTGGCTTAGCTCAATGTAAGTATTCAAATCTCATACCTGATGGGCAGCAGAAAAAGCTGAACATTATTGTAGTAGTCGGCGCTGGGGTTCTATGTGAATTGTTTCCCGTCTACACTGACCACAGGGAGTTGCTTGCTCACCATTGCTGCCATTCACAGAATGCCATTTGTTTATTTTTCAACGAACAATGCATTTTCTGATTGGATGAGGTGGGGATTGTGACAGCGCTGCCCCTCCTCTCCACTTGATCTAATCAGAAAATGTTTTGTATTTACTGAAAAAAATACAGGGCATTCTTTGAATGGCTGGTGTTGAGCAGGCACTCTTTTGTGGTCCTTGCGTGGAGGGGAAGGCGCTTAAGACAGGACTGGGAAGAATGCAGCTATCGCAGTGGTGACTACTGCAGTGATTTCCAGCTTCTCCAGCGGCCCATCAGGTATGAGATATGCATACTTACATTGTGCCGAACTGAACTAATGTAAATATGCAATACAGATTATTCTTATAGTTCAGCTTTAATACTCAAAACATAGATAATTGTTTTTTTAATGAAAATGTCTTTGCTTAATGTAGATGTTAATTTTAGTAAAAAAAACATTTTTCTGTTTCTTTTACAGTGCCAGATCCAGTCAAGATCAGTTCCAACCAGCCCCAAACTGCCACGCCCAGTACTTCCACCAGCACTGTCCCAAATAGCAATGGCAAGCGTGCATCTGCCAATGGCCAGCAAGCAGCGGCCTCCCGTTATCTGCCACGTGAGGTGCCTCCACGTTTCCGCCAGCAAGAACAGAAGCAACTTCTGAAGAGAGGACAGCCACTGCCTGCTGGGACACTGACCAGTGCTAATACAGGACAGGATACTGGGCAAACTGGGGCAAGCCCACCTCCACAGCAAGGGGCTGGTGGAGCTCACCATCCCACAAAGACGCACTCGGGTAAGAACAATTCTTTATTAAATGGTGTTTTGAATTCGTATCTAAATGGGATGATTGAACTTATGCAAGAATTAGAATATTCAGTTGTGTGTATTTAACATTGGCGTTATTGTTTGAGTTCATTTGATTTTATTTTACCTTTTATTATTCAAAAAGCAGTGTACCCTTTCTGATTTTTTTTTTTTTTTTTTTTAACTGGGGTCTGACATTGCCAGGCTTGATCACCAGCCCCCATAGACTGCTAGCTTTCTAGCCTCTAAGGAAGTGTCACTGGACATGCATTGGAATGGCAGTTGGCAGAGCTGAGCTGTGAAGTCAGGCCCCGGACTCTATAGTGGAGGTCTTTTTTAACTACTAAACCCACAACAGTGAAATCAGTCTGTATATGCAGTAAAGCATGCTTGTTATACTCACTGTGGAACCTAAGGGATTAATTCTCTGTGTTGTGTAAAAAGGCTGTTTTTTGTTGGGGGGGGGGGGCATGTGTTCAGCACATGGCCAATCAGCATTGTCCAGACAGAGGGCCAGGGGTCATGCAGCCTCATAGGACAGTCAGAGGAGAATGAAAACTCCTACAAGCTTTAGTGCTCTGCTGGACACAGAGGTCACAAGACTCCTCTAACTGCTGATGAGAAAAGGTATTTAGTAGTTTATATTTACTAAAATAATTGCATTTCCATGTTGTGTGTACTGTGGGAGAGCAGATATAGTGAATGCAGGGTCCGGGGTTCAGTAACACTTTTAAGTAGACAAGCAATGATCTAGTGAAAGGCTTTGAGTCCCTGTCAGCATCCTTTAAACCTGCAGACAAAAGAAAAGAAAATCATGTTTTTCAGTTGCTCACTTGTAGTGTTTTTCCTTTCCATAAATTATTTTTTTAATCACCTACAATGTTCTTTTGAACTTGCTAGAAAATTTGAATGGATTGACTCTCTAGTATAGCCCCCTTCCTCTTTGCATGTCATAGCCCTAATTACTGTTAGTGCTGGCCCAGCTCCTCTGCCACTCCCGTTACATGATCTTTTGTGTAGTTGCTGGAGACGGCACACAGGAAAATACTATAGTTTCACTTGAGCAACAGCTGTGAGTGGGCTGCTGGCATCCCATTCAATATGGCAGCATTGAGCAGCAGTGTCAGGCTTTTGTATGTCTACACAAGGGAGGCTCTCACAGGTAACTAACATGAATACATTTTATATGCACAAATCTTATGAAAAGATATTTTGTTACAATGAATGGTCTGGCTACAGAGTCTCTTTAGACTCAGTATTAGATACAGTGTGTCATGTACAGCTGTTAGCATGGATCATAACCACAAGCTGCCATAAAAATTCAGTAGTACTAAAGTCACATTTACACCCCGGTCACATCAGGTGCGATTTGGCATGCGATTTGTCCGCTATTAGAGCGGTCATGTCAGTGTGGTTCGGACTGATATCGGATCCGCACCGATTTCTAAAGGAGTGCATGCACTACTTTTGCTGCGATTTGCATAGACATCTGTGTCAGATGTCTTGCAAATCACAACTGAAATCGGCAGGTCACCCAATTTTGAAATCGTCCGACTTCACTGTGAGTCGCACGATTTCAAATTCAGCTTTGATGTGACCGGGGGCTTAATAAATAAGGTGGGGGTAGATGAATCAGCTTGCTGCTTGATTGCAACACTACATCTCCCAGAACACATCCCCTAGCACCCTTTTAGATTTGCTCATTCCAAGGAAGAAACTGGGCATTGTATGGTGACTTCCAGTGGCCAGCAACATGCTTAGGTTCACACCTATGCATTTTTTTGGTGATTTTTGCAGAAGCACACTACAGTCCATTTAACATGGTTTCACATTTATGTTTTTTTTTTTTTCTAGTGTTGCATTGGACAGAGTCAGGAACTTTTTTAAACACAAAATAGTGCATTGTCGGTTCAATAGACTTCAATGGAGATGCTGCAGAAAAGCATGTAGTGCATTTACTGATGCAATTTTAATGTGTTTTTGATGCATTTTGTTTGTGTGTTTTTTTTTTTTTGTTTTTTTTTTTTTTTCCAAATCTGCTGAAGAACAAATTGGCCAAGAAAAACTGCAAAACACATAAAAAAAAAAAGCATGTGAAAAAACTCATCCCAAAAAGCACTGCAGAAATTGATAAAACAACAAACTGCATAGGTGTGAACCAGGCCTAAAGGGATGCTTGGGATGTGTTCTTTCAGTTTGCCTCATCACCTGTCATCACTTATACTTGTAGTCTCAGTTTTCAGTGTAGCTGAATTGGCGATTACAAAAGAAGATTTTGAGAGAGGTACAATGCATAAAGGAAAAAATGCAAATGGTGATATCTGGAATGATTATCAGGGCCCGTTCACACGTGTCAATACTAGGTGTTTATGCGGCATTTTTAAAGCCTCATAATTGCCCTTATTGCTTTCCATTAATATTTCAATGGGCACCACACAGTGCTGTTTACACAGGAGCAGTAACATTGTGTTGTATTGTGTTAAAATAAGCTACATATTGCTTTCATGAGGCATCAGTGCTTGTCAACCACCTCTATTGATGGTAATGCTCTATTATGGGCAGCACAGTGGCTAAATGGTTAGCACTTCCATTTGGCAGTACTATGGTTGTTGGTTCAAATCCCAACCACGGCACCACCTGCCTAGAGTTTGCATGTTCTCCCTGTGCTTTTGTGGGTTTCCTCCGGGTACTCGGGTTTCCTCCCATACTCCAAAGACATGCTGTTGAGTGAATTGGATCCTGTCTAAATTGGCCCTAGTATATGAATGTATGACTGAAGATTAGGGACCTTAGATTGTACACCCCTTGAGGGTTAGGGACTGATGTAAATGTAATATATATATATGTATGTATGTATGTGTATATATATATATATATATATATATATATATATATATATATATATATATATATAATGTAAAGCACTATGTAAATTGACGACATTATATAAGTACCTGAAATATATAAATATTCGCACCTTAACAGTACCTATAGCATTTATGGCGCATTAGTAAAGCATTTATAAAGTGTTTGCTGGGCATTAGGGGAGAGATTGTGGAGGTTCCAGTGTCCCAGAATGCACTGGGGAAATAGAGAACTAGGACAGAGCAGTCCAGTCACTTCCTGGTTGTACAGAGCAGTTGTACTTAGGTATTTATGGGGGCCTATTGAATGTTAATTTATTTAAAATGTGTTGATTTATTTAAACAGAAAAGGGAAAAAATCTGGTGCAGCTGTGCATGGTAACCAATCAGCTTCCAGGATTTTTTGTCAACGCTTAGAGTGTTACTAAACCCAGCCAGGGGCAGACTGACCATTTGGAAACTGGTCAGTAGGGGGCCCCATGAGATACCCCTGGTACCTTTTTCATAGGCTTTTTTGAGTTTGGGCAAGGACACAGGGGCCCCATGAGTTGTCAGTCCGCCCCTGAACCCAGCACTGATTAGCACTGTGTTGATCACATGCACTCTACCAAGAAAAACAAAACAACTCTAGCAATACACACATACACACAATACTAAGCATGTGCAGCTTACCCGCAAGGCTCTGTTCTATCAGTAGATGGATTGGGGACTGTGGAAGAAGGGGTGATCAGAGAAGACAGGCTCAAGCAGCCTTTTTACACAATGCATAGGGTTACCCCTTAGGTTCCACAAGAAATGAAACTCGATGCATATGTGTCATTTTTGCTTAGTTACTTTTTAGGGAGTTTCAACAAAACCTACGTGTTGTGTTTTTTAAAGTGACTTCATATTGTAGTAAAGCTAGTAATATTTTCTGTAGGGTTTCCATGCTCTTCCTCAAATTACAATTGTTTTGCTGTTACATGTATTAACAATTACAGACTTTACATTCAGTTCTGTTTTTCTATTTTAAATAGATTTTCAAAATGCTGCTGTGTTTTGCTGTTTTGTTAGTATTTAATTTCATCTGCTGACATGGTCATGAATTAATGCATGGTGGTTAATATGGTAGGAAGACGAGGGGGAGGACTGTGCAGCTTGTATAGTCTTACTAACTGCTGATGTTGGTGAAATTGAAATCTGTAACTAGGGAAGGTTGCAGGCTTTGCCAGAATGCAGTGTGATCGTTCGTCAGAGAGCTACAGCATCCTGTTTGAATCTTTTGTTCATTTTAAAGTTTTCATGGAGCAGAGGTTTTCTGTGACAAATATTACTTCTTGCTGGTATGTTACCAATACATTGCTCAAAAAAATTAAAGTAACATTTTGGAAAGACATCAGATCTCAATGGGGAGAAATATCATGCTGGATATCTATACTGGTATGGACTGGGTAATGTGTTAGGAACGTAAAGAAGACCCATCATTTGATGGAAAATAAAATTATCAACCTACAGAGGACTGAATTCAAAGATGTCCTGAAAATCAAAATGAAAAAATTATGCAGCAGTCTAGTCCATTTTGCTGAAATTTCATTGCAGCAACTCAAAATGGTACTCAGTAGTTCGTATGCCCCCCCCCCCCCCCCACATGCTTGTATGCATGCCTGACAATGTCAAGGCATGCTCCTAATGAAACGACAGCTGGTGTCATGGGTATTTCCTTCCAAATCTGGACCAGGGCATCACTGAGCTCCTGGACAGTCTGAGGTGCAACCTGGCAGCGTCGGATGGACTGAAACACGATATCCCAGAGGTGTTCTATTGGATTTAGGTGAGGCGAGCGTGGGGACCATTCAATGGTATCAATTTCTTTATCCTCCAGGAACTGCCTGCATACTCTCGCCACGTGAGGCCGGGCATTGTTGTGCACCAGGAGGAACCCAGAACCCACTGCACCACCGTAGGGTCTGACAATGGGTCCAAGGATTTCATCCAGATACCTAATGGCAGTCAGGGTGCCATTGTCTAGCCTGAGCCTGTAGAGGTCTGTGCGTCCCTCCATGGATATGCCTCCACAGACCATCACTGACCCACCACCAAAACGGTCATGAACGATGTTACAGACAGCATAGGATTCTCTATGGCTTCTCCAGACCCTTTCATATCTGTTGCATGTGCTCAGGGTGAACCTGCTCTCATCTGTGAAAAGCACAGGGCACCAGTGGTGGACCTGCCAATTCTGGTGTTCCATAGCAAATGTCAATCGAGCTCTATAGTGCCAGGCAATGAGCACAGGGCCCACTAGAGGACGTCGGGCCTTCAGGCCACCCTTATGAAGTCTGTTTCTGATTGGTCAGAGACATTCACACCAGTGGCCTGCTGAAGGTAATTTTGTAGCGCTCTGGCAGTGCTCATCCTGTTCTTCCTTGCACAGAGGAGCAGATACCGGTCCTGCTGATGGGGTAAGGATCTTCCATGGCCCTTTCTAGCTCTCCTAGAATAACTAGGCCTGTCTCCTGGAATCTCCTCCATGCTCTTGAGACTGTGCTGGGAGACACAGCAAACCTTCTGGCAATGGTACGTATTGATGTGCCAATGTGGAGGAGTTGAAGTGCCTGTGCAACCTCTGTAGGGTCCAGGTAGCATGTAGGGTCCTCATGCTACGTTTTGGGGGTCGCCTCATTGTCCATCTAGTGCACCTGTTGTTAATTTTATTAACACCAAAGCAGCTGAAACTGATTAACAACCCCCTCTGCTACTTAACTGACCAGATCAATATCCTAATTTAATTGACTTCATGCTATCCTCTGAGTAAAAAGTGTTCCTTTAATTTTTTTTCGAGCAGTGTATAATACATAAACTATAAAACATGTAGCGCTTAATGCCTTGGAAAAAGGGTGATAAGTTGTCCCAAAGAGTGAGAAAAAGTCCTCCACCAACACCATACACAGCCTCTTACTAGAGGGCAAGACCACATCATTTATGGTCGATCAAATGGAAGAGTAGGACCAGATAACTTCTCCACCTGAAGGCACCTCCACAGCTCACACCACAAAGAATGTACTTCAAAATAGTGGTTTGCAAACGTAGGGATGGAAATATGGAACCATAGGACTTCTTCACCAAAAGACAACTCCTAAGTTTATAACGCAGAGGTTATACTTCATTAAACCATCTCAGGATATTAGGGTGCATGTAAGAGAGAAACAAAGGCTCCTCATGGCATAGTATTAAGAAAAAGCAATGTTTAATAGAAGGAATGCACTTACAAACTAACAGTGGTAAAAGCATATGAATTTGCTGTTGTTTCCAACCGACAAAATGGCCACGGTACGTGGCATGATGGCGTCAGAGGACGCAGCTCCACCCTACGCATTTCGTCATAAATGGGGTTGTCAGGGGCGTCCGTATATTACGTACCCGGGGACTGCTTTCCTGGTTAATGCTGTGAAACTTTATATGTTAAGGATGATAAATGATTATCTGATTTGCCTCCCCCCTTGAATCTTTTTACTTACTTGCTAGTCTATAATTTAAGTAAACCTAAGGCATCCTATGGCAGGTATCTGCACAGAACCTTTCCCCCATACCCACTTAAAGCTTCACTTCTTCAGAGAGATATTAAAAACAAATGATCAACTGCAGCTGTGTACTGAATACACAAGAAAGGAGATGTGAAATGCTGCTGCAAGCTTCATCCTTTTGTAATCCCTGTACAGCACTCGGTGTGGGAGAGTGAGAGGTAACGCAAAACTTCCGCCGCCCTTTTAGGGCCAGTGCACACCACAGGCAGTCCAGTGCATTTTTTTTCTGCATCAAAAACGCATTGATAGTAGGTTACATGGTTTCCAATGGCATGGTTCACACCAGTACAGTCACTTCCAGTTCCAGAAAAAAAGTAGAACACACTGCATTTTTTCTGCATAGAACTATACTGGAACGCAGTAAAACGCATCCAAATTGCACCGGAAGGCACATCTCCTTATTTAAGTTGAAGAAAAAGAGAGGAAAAATGAACTGGAACGCTTGAAAATGCACATACAGAAACGCATCTGGATTGCATTTCTATAGTGTGAACCGCCCCTAAAGGAAGGATAAGTTGACTTTAAAAAAAATGTAAAGGAAATGTGGCTTTCCTTCTTTTTTTGAGCTTCAGCTTCTAGGAGCGAAAAAAAAAACCTGTTTTTGGAGTGTTTTTCCCAGCAGAAAAAAAAACGCTAAACGCTCCTAAAATGCTACTAACAGCTTTTTTTTTCTAGCTTTTTCTTCTTTTTTTTTTTTTTCTACATGTACTGTAAAAACGATAATAAAATGCTAACGCTCCTAAACAACACTCTTACCAGCGTTTTTTGATCTTGAAAAACAAAACGCTAATGTGCATGGAGCCTCAAAGTTGTGGGCCTGCTGTGTACATTACATGGTACAGAGCCCCAAAAAATACATTTAATTCAAGGTTGTAATAGGAACAAACGGGGAAAAAATGAGGGGTGAATACTTTTGCAAGGAACTGTATGTGCAGCCATCTTGCAGTGCCTGATGAAATCTTTTGTTACATTGCAACTGAACAATAAAGGAAATGTGTCTGATCCCAAGAAAACAAACCGACTTCAGACCTGAACTCAGCAGCTTTCTCCTGACTTTGGTTTGGCCAAGGGCCTAGCAGTGTATTTGGTGGACTGTAAGCCTGCGGGTTGAACATACACAGCTTTGCTTTTTAGTCTATAGTGGAAAACTCATATTATATAAATGACCGATTTTAGTTAAAATCTGTAAATTTTATATCCATGGCTCAGTGCTGAGTTGCAACAACATAGTGCAAAAATATTGTAGGTAAGAGGTGTTTGTAATAATCCAGCTAAAGGAAGCTGAAGAATCCAGAATTTAGAGTTTAAGCGTTCCATTCAATATATGTTGGCCTGGATAATGTCCATGCACTTTTCCTTTTTGACAGCATTTTGCAGTTGTGCTATCAAAGCATGATAATACTGTCCATGAAAGTCTGATTTTTTTTTTTTTTTTGGGACAGTTCTAGGCACTTTATAGGAGCCAGAAAAATCTATTCATTGACAGTAGTAAAGCTGTGATGTTATTGGCACGTTTGTTATTTGATCCCAGTATTTGCTCAACCTTGCATGGGTTACAACCAGTAAACACTTTTTTTCCTAGTTTTCTTGCATGGGAAAGAAGCCAATTTACAGTCCATTACTTGGCTTCCTTGAAAATGGTCTGTTGCAATGCTTTTAGTATGGGCAGGTTTTGGTTTGTGTCAAAACTGCTTTGCAACGCATACAAGTCAGTGGCAATGCAGAAACCGTATGAAGCCGGTGGATGCAGCTTAGGAGGCCAAGTGGCAGTCAGGAGTTCACCTGTAGGTTAAAGGATACATGTACCTTTTGGAGCATGTTGCATGTTCTACCCGTTTTTAGGGCGGAACATGTGACATGTTCCCATAGCTGCAGCCGCGCCTGCCTTTTGATAGAATGGAGAGACGACTTTGAAAACTGCACGGTCGTGCGTTGCTCCGCCCACACGGCTGCGTCACTCATTCACTGTGTTCTGTGAATGAGTGCCTACAAGTCCCGGCAGCCTTAGCGGTTGTGGGCTTGTAGTTTTCAATGAACTACCGCGGTGCTGTGGAGCTCCATCGTAGTTCATTGAAGCTTCCTGTCAGTATATCTGCTTGCTCATACATCCAGTATAACTAGCTGATATTCTGCCAGGTCTGCAGGAGACCTGCATGGCATCAGCGATCTAATGAAAGCTGGTTCAATGCTTTCCAGGCTCCTTTTGGACAAAAATAATAAATGCACATTTTTTTAACCTGCAAAAAAAATGTGCACTTATTATTTTTGTCCAAAATGTGAACCTGTCCTTTAAATGTACTCAGAATGATCTCAAGTGTCCCAAACTAATCAGAAATGCAGGAGGAACACACCTGGAAGGATACTGCATTTGTCCATCAACAGAAGTCCTAATACCTTGGTCACACAGGCATACTACAGCGTACACCCCTGTGAGGACTTATGAAGCTGAAATACATCTTGTGTGGAGCAGCCACACACACAAAAAAAATTTTTACCACTTGATGACCAGCAGTGTACCCGTACATCACTGAACTTCAAGTGATTATATACCAGGATGATGCCTGCAGCTACAGACATCATCCCAGTATTGTGTTTTAGAGTCAAAAGTCGGCTTTCTTGAAAAAGTAATCCTATCGCCCTTCTGCGGCTCTCTCAAACTCTCCCACCGTATCGGGAGACCCAAGTGCCTCCTCCAGCTGACCATAGAGATAATCAGAGACCGGAACAGCTCTGATCATCTCTATGGTATAGGAAACCGGAAGCAATGAGTTTCCCCAGATGTAAACAACGCCATTTTAAATTGGGAAAGCATTGGATCACACCGATCTTGGTGTAGTCGGGTGCTTCTAAGGGCAGAGGAGACATCTGGGGTCTAATAGACCCCAGATCTCTCCGTAAAGAGTACCTGTCACTGCCCATGATATTCCTGTGATAACAATAAAAGTGAATTTAAAAAAATTAAAGCGATAGTGTACAAATAAAGAGAAAATTAATTTTAAAATATTGTAAAGTGCCCCCCCCCCTCCTCCCCGTGCTTACACATATACGTCAGTCCTGCATGTGCACA
This sequence comes from Staurois parvus, assembly GCF_062004578.1. Classification (NCBI taxonomy): domain Eukaryota; kingdom Metazoa; phylum Chordata; class Amphibia; order Anura; family Ranidae; genus Staurois; species Staurois parvus. The sequence continues at coordinate 2,863,258 of NW_028318269.1, forward strand.
CTGTGATCATCTCACACATGTGAGGTATCACCGTGAACATCAGATCGAGGGCAGTAATAAATATGGATAATAAAATTTTAGGGATGCACCAATAGACCAGTGGCCGAATTGTATCTGCCAAAGATAGGATTCTCAGCATTTTACCGATAGGAAATAAAAAAGGAGCTGATAATGGCAGCCAAAAACGCTTGCTTTTTACCACGTCTAAGGTACTTTTTTATAGATTATATGACACAAAAAAGCTTCAAAACGTGTGTGTTTTTGATGGGTTTTCAATGCATTTCAGGCCTGGCTCACACCAGTGCAGTTTGTGTGTTTGGGTTTTTTTTATTTATTTGTTGTTGCTGGGCAGATTAAAAATGCATCAAAACCGCAACACCACAACCAGTTTCCACAACAATTCAGTTTGCGTTTTGTCTGTTTTGCAGTGTGTTCTTTGCACTTGCTTTTTTTTTTTTATACGTATTTTTTTATGTGGTTTGCATTTTTTTAATGGGTTTTTTTTTTTTTGGCCCTTTCTGGCACTTTTCAAAAACACAGCAGCTCAAAAAAGCATATGTGTCCCATAGGAAACCATGTTAAATGAACTGTAGTGCGTTTCTGCAAAAAGCCCTAAAAAAAACACCTCAGTTGGAGAAGGGGGTGGGGGGTGGCAAATATGCAGCTAGCAGAATTTTTTTTAACACCTGAGCTTTTCTTGTGCTTTTTTACGCATAAGCGCTTTAAAAAAATGCCCAGTGTGAAAGCAGCCTATTGGCTGAAAAAGTGCTGAAAATAAGTGTGTGTGTGAAAATCTCAAAAATATATTTAAAAAAAAAAAAGTCCATTTTGGTTTTCGGCCAAATGCATCCTGAATTTTGGACTTCAGTTTCAGTCCAAGAATTTTGGTGCACCACTATAAAATTTACATTGTTGTTGTTGCATGTTTGTGCACAATTTTAAAGCGTGACATGTTTGGTATCTATTGACTCAGTTTAACATCATGTTTTAGATTTTACCAAACAATTGCACAAAAACTGCTGCGCAAAAACCGTGCAACATAACAAAATTGCATCACCCACCAATTTACTTTCTAGGGCCAGAAAAGGCTTAGTCTTTACTCATTTCCTCACTGACCTGACAACAAGCAATTTCAGGGCTGAAAAGATTAGAATTAATAATTCTAAGAAGGTTATGTGGTCATTTTTAGATAAAGCTATGCTTAGATCTTTGGGGGTTTTTTCTAGAGGGAAAAAAAGAAAGCGTTTGCGATTTCCTGGTTTGTATTTGGCAGCAAACTTGCTACGTTTATCCTAGTCACAAGGCTTTTATTATTGAAGAAAATAGTTGATTTCCCACTTTTTCTAAAGAGGCAGAAAAAAAGATGGAAATTTTGACAAGATTGCAAATAAAAAGGCCAAGACTGACAATACAGCTACAGCAGTGGGTTTTCTTCGAAGGATTCCCTCCAGCAGCAGAGCAGAAAGGAAGGCAGAGCTTGGCCTGCAGCACAGTTTACAACAGTGGGTCTTGGCAATACAAATGTATGGAAAGTGTAGACGGGTAGGTTCATGAATGATCTTTCTCTAGGTAGTCTTTGTGAGCACTGCTGAACTAATCCAGGAAATATTGAAATTGTGCTTAACTATGTTTTGTGTACAGATTGACTTTATTAACCACCTCCCGCCATATAGTAATATGATGGACGCAAGGCGGTTCTCTCATTCTGGGAGGACGTCATATGACGTCCTCCCATTCTCACCACGCATGCGCGACTCGGAGCGGTCGGCGGTGCGCTGTGTCCCTCGGACACCAATCACGGAAAGAGCCGAAGATGTCGGCTCGGTCATGTGATCAGCTGTGTCCAATCACAGCTGATCACATGTAAACAGGGAAATGCCGGTTATTAGAGGAGAGGAGAGCCGGTAATCGGCTTTCCGCAGAGGGGACATGTACACTGATCATCAGGGCACTGATAAGTGTGCCCTGATGATCAGTGTAGCCCCAGCAGTGCCACCTGTCATTGTCCATCAGTGCCTTGTGCCAGTGCTCATCAGTGCCACATATCGGTGCTTACCAGTGCACATCAATGCCACATATCAGTGCCCATCTGAGTTGACAGTCAGTGCCGCCTAACAGTGCCATATATCAGTGCCATGTATCAGTGCTGCCTTTCAGTGCCCATCAGTGATGCTTGTCAATGCCCATCAGTGCCACCTACCAGTGCCTCCTCAACAGTGCCACCTATTAGTGTCCATCATTGCAGCCTATCAGTGCCCATCACTGCAGCCTCATTAGCGCACATCGGTGAAGGAGAAAAATCACTTATTTACAAAATTGTATAACAAAAACTAAGAAAAAAACTTTTTTTTTTTTCAAAATTTTCAGTGGTTTTTGGTTTAAGAAAAAATAAAAAAACTCAGAGTTGATTAAATACCACCAAAATAAAGCTCTGTCACAAAAAAATGATAAAAATGTCATATGGGTACAGTGTTGCATGACCGCGCAATTGCTATTCAAAGTGCGACAGCGCTGAAAGCTGGAAATTGGCCTGGGCAGGAAGGGGGTATAAGTGCCCTGTAGGCAAGGGGTTAAAGCTAAACTCCAGCCTTACCTGCAAGGTCTAACACTGCCTCTGACTTCCACAAAAGATATTCATTTGAATATCCTCTCTGCTGTCTTGAAAAGAATAAATATTACAGGCCTTCTCGCTGCGGCCCCCTGCACTTTGCTCATCAGCTGTGGGTTGAATTTCACTCTACTTTTGGGGTTGCGCCCCTGGCCCGCCTCCTAAAGCTGTTGAGTTCCCCTTTAGTAAATCTTTTGCAGAATGCACTTGGTGAGTGTGCTCATTCTGTCTGCATCCTTTGCCGGTTTTTCTTTTTTCCTCTTACTCGGTGGGCATTACCTGGCCATTGGATTGTATGCAGAAACAATTAATCTGGGAAGGCCCCTCTCCTACCTCGCTTTTGGATATTGCTGTTCAGAGAGCATTTGACAGGCGGTGAGGAGACATTGCATCGCCTTCTCACTGACTGCTTTAACCCCTTGAACCCTGCAGTGCCCCGCAACCTGGTATCATGTTTAGTGAATGCAGCTGTGATGATTTGGCATAAAATGGTGGCTCAGTTGTGCACTCTTACTATCCAGCCAACTACTAGTGTAGGTGAGTCCCTAGTGCTGATTTACAATGTGGCTTTCAAAGCCCTCACTAAAGCAGTAGTAGTTACAGTTTAGTTACTTGTGTCTACAGGTAAGCTTACCTCTAAGCACAGTGAAAGTCTCCTACATGTGCACCGTGTAGGAGATATTCACATCTGTAGCAGCCTGTGATGTCACCGGCACATGTGCACTTGCACTCTCAATGGATGGCACACTTGTGTGTGGTGTTCATTGAGAGCTCTGTGCCGCAATCATGCCTCCCGTGTGCACGCACGGTAGTGACGTTTTTGTGGCTCAGTCATTCAAATGGCCGAAGCCCACAAACACGGAAGGAAGGCAGGCAGGGTGAAGATGGAAGCCATGCCAGCAGTGACAGCGTGCCGCTGGAGGGATTGCTTTTATAGGTAACATTAGCTCATTATATCATTAATTTCCATACCGGGCACTTTTACCCCCTTCCTGCCCAGGCCAATTTTCAGGTCTCAGCGCTCTCACACTTTGAATGGCAGTTGAGCAGTCATGCAACACTGAACAAAATGATAACATTTTTGTTTGAGTACACACAACTAGAACTTTCTTTTGGTGGTATTTAATCACCACTGGGGTTTTTATATTTTGCTAAATTAACAAAATAAAGACCACAAATTTTGAAAAAAAAAACACGTTTCTTTGTTTCTGTTATAAAAGTTTACAAATAAATAATTGTTCTTCATAATTTAGGCCAACATGTATTCTGCTACGTTTTTTGAAGCTGTAATTTTTTTTTTGTCATTTTTCGAAAAATGAAAATATTTTTTTTTTTACATACTGTCACCAGTGCAGTACAGCGTAATCATATAACTGGCATGGCGGTGATCATGGACACTGACTGGTGACAATACAAAAAAAAAAGATTTTTGTTTTCAATTTTTTTTTTTATTTATATTTTCTTTTTTATTTTCTTTTTCTCTTTTTTTTTTTTAAGATTTTTTTTTCCTATTACACTATAACCAAAGTTGTATAATGTTACCATAGTAACATTGTACTATGGGGAAGTGATCAGTTTTTTTGTTTTTTTTTTTTTTACACAATTCGATTGCTTATAGGAAAGAATTTCTTTGCTATAAGCAAGCATTTAACTGAATGAAATCAATTCATTCAGGTTTTTTTGTTGTGATTAGCTGCACGGCTGATCACATGACACAGATAGGCTGTGACAGGCCCAGCTTGTGCATGTGATCACTGTGACCATTCACAGTTAGACACGCTTGTATATAATGGATGGCATAAAAGGAAGCCATCCATTGTATACAACTGTCATGTGGCCTGCTGTGTTTGGTCACATGGTACAGGCAGCGGGGTCGGTACACATATCTGTCATCGGCCGTGTCTGAGGTACATGGCCGGTGACAGATCATGCCATAGCGCAGCCCTGCGGGCACACACAATGCGCTATCCAGGAAGGATGACATATGACGCCCTCCTGGAGGGACAAGAGGGTCACCCAGCCGTCATATTACCATAGGCCTGGCCGGAAGTGGTTAACTTGCAGAGGGAATATTTTTTTTTTCTTCATACTTGGCTACTGGTTTCATGCCCATTGTCATGTTTTTTTTTTCTTATGTATTGCAATGTGCTTTGTATTTCACATAAACATGTATGAATACCTTTTTTAGATGTTGATCCTTTTCTGTTGAAGAAGAAAAAAACAAGTGTGGTTCCAGACTTTATGGGTGAAGTTGGGAATACATGACTTGCAGATTCACCGGCTAGGGATTAGGTGTTCCCAGATAAACAGACTACTAACAGCAATAGGTTTTGTTTAAAACTTTATCAGTAATGTAAAAAAGTCTGTATGCCTAAATTCTGACATTGTACAAATTACAGTATTTATTATGTTTCAAAAAGGTGTTGAGGTGAAGTTAGAGGACTTGGTCCCCTGGGCACAGACTCTGAGAAGCATTGAGAATTGCTTCCTCGGTCTCCTGTCCCCCAGGGATTACTCCAACCCCACCCCCCCTCAGTGATCAAAGGCAGCTTGTTTTTAGGTGCATTCAGTTTGCAGGTGGCACTCGTTTGTGATGCTTCTGAGATCATTAAGAGTTGAATGTCCAGTGCATTTTACCATGTCCTGACCTGCATTTCACCTCCTAAGCGTCATTGACTTGCTTTGAGCTGCTTTTGCAGTCCTGTAAATTTGCATGGGGAGAGCGGCATCCCTGATGAGGCCCTTATTTAAACCATATATTGTAATATTCTGGCAAGATACAGAGAAAGAGGCAAGATCTGGAGTTGAGCTGTGTGAGACAACCTGTATACACATATAGATAAGAACAAAAAGGCTACTCCACAGATTCATTATCATCTCCCCTGGGCTACATCTCTGTCCCAGAAAGTAGATGATGGCATTGGCACTCTGCTAAGAAGGGGGGAATTGTCAATGGGCTTACTATGATCTCTTTGGGAGGTAGTAAACACCCAGAATTGTCACATTTACACTTTGCTTATATTGGAATCTCCAAACTAAACAAAGGGCCAAAAGGCAAAGTCTTCTAATGGCAACACTTGTTCCTGTGACAACTGTCTAAGGCCTCTTTCACATGGGCCTAGCTACTGACTCATGATTGCAGTGGATTGCATTGTCAGCAGCTGCTGGTACATGGTTAGCACCCAATTGGGAGGGAAGATGCCACCCTCTGCATGTTTGTTTGAAGAGGGATTTCACACTGAAATCCCTCCTCACAGCGTCTATTGGATGAATGTGACAGGCCCTCTTTTTCGTTTGTCCTTTTAGCCATTGTCTTTTTTTTACAGGCAGCTGAGGTGAGTTAAAAATGAGATTCAACCACCTGACCGTGTCCATATGAAAGAGGTCCTAAGAGGGTAGCTCCCCTCTTTTGGAAGAGCTCTACTCCTGTTGTCTCCAGAACAGGAAGTGGAGGCATAGATCCTTTTTGGGGAACACCACTATTGACACAAAGTGATTGTGGAGCGTATACTCGGGACAAGAGTGAGGACTGATCTTTAGCAATTCAAGGCTAATGCATGATTGGTTAAATGAAGATGCCATTGGTTTTGTATTATAGTATAGCTCCTTGCCCTTCTAGATAATATCCTGGCTGGTTTATGTTTTGAATACCTGTGGCTGCCATCCCTATTTATCCTTTGAGAGACTTTTTTTTTTTTTTATATATATAGCAGCTCTCCCCTCTATTTGTGCTCCCCAATACCTGTCCCCCAAGGTGAATGGGAAATGCTGCACACTGTATGTGGTGGGGTTTCTGCCAGTGCCTGAGATCCCTGGATTGGATTGATTCACTAAATTGCTGCCTCCTTCATTCCCCGCTCCTGAAGAAGCAGAACAATCTGCAAAACGCATTGAGGATTGTGAGTCTTCCGCTCTCTCCCCTTTTTATATATTTTTATATATTCATATAAAATGTATAGAGAATATTTGTATAGAATTGTGACATTTAACCTAACTTTGGCTAACTTGTTATAAGTGTCCATGAGGATATGGAAAGTCTATCTAGGTATTGGGACAAATAAGAGTTTTTAATGTAATGTTTGTATTGCTTTAATAAAGATTTTAAGAATTAGTGGGCGATATATCCTTGAGCACCAGAAAAGTCCATTATGTCCCAAATTATTCTTTTGCTCTAAGGTTGTTTTGGTGATCCATCAATCTACACCAACCAACTTTTAATTGAATGAAAGCTAAATGTAAACAAAAGGGCAGGGCACAGCTGATGACATTACCAATATATTATGGGCAATGCTTCATCACTGAGTGGGCAAAGGTTGATGAGGAACTGAGACTAGCTCTCCATCAAGTCTGCTTCACTTTTAAATGAGAGCGCATAGCAGTGGGTGGATTCAAAAGCTGCAGGATGTTTGAAGAGTGGCTATGGATCCACCCACCATATAGGGAACTAGTCTCTCAATTTCCCATCAGCCTCCGCCCACCTTGGCTATGTGCCTGTAAATGTGACAGCCACAGTGGCTGGGGTGGCTGAAAGTGCACTGAAGGAGTGTCCATTACAGGCACAGACACATTAATTCACCTGCTTGTGACAGGTACAGGAATTGGGCAAAAGCACAGACACTCTTTTGGAGCTGCGCCCCAACGGACGTCTTACGAATTCCAAAGACTGTATGGCAGTAGGTCCTTATTATCATGTTACCTGACCTGGTTTGATGTTTTTTGTTCAGAATTTGAAAATAACATTTTTGTTAGCAAGTATCCATTTTTAAAAGGCAAAACAAGTCCTGGGGTCATTTATCCAAAATCTGTCCAGGCCATCAAGCTCATCTTGGCTGAAGAATGAACCATTGTGAACTTTGTTTGCCCATCTTGGTTTAAAGAGTAACAGATTATCCAGGGATAATCCAGGCACCTCTGCTACCCTTTTACCTTGAAGAGGTTTTAAAAATAGATTTATACTCATATTTTTCAAAGTCTGTTTCACATTTTATGTTCCTAATAGTGTCATCTGGTCTTTTAGAGACCCCAGTATTTCTACATTGGTCAGCTAGAATTCATAGTGTCTATCACATCCTGGCTCTTGATTGAGATAGCTCTACCTAGGCTGTCAGATGCCCTAATATATTTACAGTGAGCAAACCATGTTTAGTTTTTCTTTATGTCCTGGTTTTTGGTTTATTTATCAGTTTGGTCTGAGGACTTTACTAAATAGTTTGATAAAGTTGCATTCAGCTCCTTTGGCTTTTTTTAACCTGGTATGTAGCTGTGCAGCTCTATCCTGGATGGTTTTCCAGCATGCCCGTTTGATAGAAGTCCGTTTTAAGACAGACAGCTGTACATAGAGGCCGAAAGTCAGGTTCCTGCTGAACCAACTGTATTTTGCCTGTTTTCGGCCCGTTTTCTGCCCATGTGTACCCAGCTTATGATGCAGACAAGCATGTGGTGGAGTGGGTAGAAGCAGATTCTTCCACTGTTTCTAGCCTTAGAAACTAAAATATGTATAGCTAGCATTCGTTCTTCAACAGTACAGAACACGTCCAGTTGAATGTGAACATGTTTTGTAGCCTCTCTGAGCTAGTTCTTCAATTCTGACAAGTGTCAAAAAGGTACCCCAGCACATATATTCAGACAGATAGCACAGGCACCTTAATTCCATCACCACTACAATCCTTTTACAATCTCTACTCCAGTGTTTTGACAACAATTCACATAATCAGCCATGTAAGTTAAAGGTTTGACACCTATGTAGACTTCTGCCACCAAGAATGAGGTTGTATAACTGCAACAGGGAGATTGCACAACTTTCACAACTCCTGTTTTCCTTTACATGGTGGTTGGATTAACCACTTGTCTATCAGGGCAATTTGTTTATTTTTTGCACACGTTAAAATCTTTTTTAGCTAGAAATTACTGTAAGCCCCCCAAAATATATATTTTCTGAAAGCGTAGAACCTGGAAAATAAAATGGGGGGTGGTTGCCATTTTTTATATTGCATGACATTTGTGCAGTTATTTATCAAACAAATACATACATACATACATGAATTTTAGTGCAAACAAACAAAATATTATATCCAATTTTTTGGTAAAATATAAAAGATGGGGTTGTATAAAGCAAATCGATAACAAACATGTCAAGTCTTAAAATTGCTCACACCCATGGAATTGCAAACAATTGTGATACCCCCATGCTTTAGAAGTCTTTACGGGTCATCAGTTTTGGGTTAACCGTGAGCTATGACCCTAGAATTATTGTTGTTGTTCCATTGTTTGCAATTCCTCACGTGTGTGGCGCAATTATTATATACATAGATGTGCTTATTTATGGGGGGTGCTTTATAATTTTTATTTTGTACAATTGTGTACACTTAATTATTTTCTACTTTATTGCGATCACAAGTGGGCTAACAAACCCTCTATAACAGTGGTTCTCAACCTGTGGGTCGCGACCCCTTTGGGGGTCGAACGACCCTTTCACAGGGGTCCCCTAAGACCATCAGAAAACACATGTTTCCGATGTAAAGAGCAGCTACTGTGTAGAAAGCAGCTGCTGTGTTGAAAGCAGCTACTCTGTTAAAAGCAGCTACTGTGTTGAAAGCAGCAGTATTGGAGGTAAAACGACACTCATGAATTATAATTACTGGGTAAATAATTTTATGGTTGGGGGTCACCACAACATGAGGAACTGTATTAAAGGGTCACGGCATTTGGAAGGTTGAGAACCACTGGTCTATATGATAGCATGATCAGGTGGCAGGTACTCTTTATGGAGACATTGGGGGTCTCCAAGGAATGACAGCTTTGTCACCGGACATTACGTAATTCGTAGACAAGTGGTTAAGGTGTTGGTGTGACCAGTGTGGATATAAATATAAAACTGAAGAGCTGGTTTGGATAAGCGATCAAATGTCTTTGACATAACAAAACAAGTCCAGTTGAATGTGACTGACTGTTCGCTATACAGTGACCTGAAGAAATAAAACTTCCACAGATAAATGTGTTTTGTTGTGTTTTTTTTTTTATTTTTTTTATGGAGAATGTAAGAATGTTCGCAGTAAAGTAAAATTTTAAAGTGATGAGATATTTTTATCAAAAACTGGAAATAAGTATGTATGGTATACTTACATGGCAAAGGAGGATTCACATTTTTTTCTATTTTATTTTTTTAATATTATTCACAAATTGTAAAATAATGAATGTATATATATTTATTATATTTTTATATGACAAAGTACTATAGGATTTATTTTAATTTCTTTTTGTGTTATTTTATTTATTCTTTTGTTTTATTCTTTTCTGTTGTCAGGTTACTACTATATGGAGTCGTGAATGTACTATTTATATTTTAAAGTAGCTTATTTTTTTTATTATTTTTTACAATAGTTTGTAACACATTGCAGTCAGATGCAGTTGTACTTCCAGCTGCCTAATCTCTGTTGTATTGTTTTTTTGTATTCTCTTCTGCACATGTATAAACAACCCTGGCTTTGATTAATGTTCTTGTGTATGGTTCTGAGATGGAGGATGGGAAGTAATTAAGTGGTTGGCGGACAGCCAGTGTGCGTATACATGTGGGCCTTGTTCTGAATGTTAAAGCTAAGGTTGGTATGTCTGACTCTGGGGCTGTTTGTGAAAGGAAGCATATGAAGAAGGGGGGGAATTGGGGACTGTAGAGGGGGAGATGAAGCCGAGCAAGAAACAACGTTCGCATGGAGCCGATCGTCAGTGCGCCCCTGTTGTTTTGGCTGACTTTCAAAACGGGGAATAAAAGAAGCTCTGGAGTTAATTGTAACAGGGTCTTCAAGTGAGAATGTTTTGTGACAGTTGAAAGAATTTAAAAGGAAGGAAGATCGGTTTAGTGTCAGATGCAATTACATAATCAAAGCCTAAAGAGTCTGAGGCTGTTGATACCTTCACCCAATCTGGGGGGGGGGAGGAGGGACTGTCGAAGAGAGAGCAAGGGGGAGAGAAGGGGGATCCTCCCTGTGCTGTAAGGGCATTTCCAAATCCAGTGCAGCAAAAGGCCCAAATGAGCTTGCAGGTTGTCCGGTCACCGTCTTGCATAGAGGTTTTCTTGGCAGAGCTACAGGATGAGACGTACGCTTTGCACAAACAACATTCTGAAGCTGAAAGCCTAGATGCAGAGAGAGGCAGCTCTGCACACAATGTAGCGTTTCCTAGGATGGTTGGGCGTCACCTTTTCTCAGGTATTTTACTCCCTGTCAGCCCTTCCCAACTCTCCTCCCTTCCTTTCTCCTGAGGCCAAAAAATATTGTTAGCAAATCGCTTTAGCTTTGCTTTAAATCTTCATATTACATAATGTCTCTCGGGCAGTGCATTCAGAGCTTTTTTGGCTCCAGTTCAGGCTTTAGAAAATGGCGTCCTCGCAGCCTGATCTCCTCTCCTCTCCGGCACAGGGAAAACTAGAAATAAAACCAAAAGATTGTTCTCTGCAGGGGCTTGGGACTTAGTGAGCTTGTTATGATGTTTCCCATGCAAATCACATGGGCTACAGTCTGCCGGTTAGATTATTTTTTTTCTTAATCTCAAAACTGACTGCTGAACACTACTTTAATTTCCCTTACTTTGTGATCAAAACTTCAGCGTAACTAAACCCTTTATCCACATACTTCTTTTTTTTTATTTGAAGTCATGTGAGAGTGTGGAGAGAGAATTTCTGAAAACATCACATTTTGATCCTTTTTCCTCCGCTCCCCACCCCCTTTGTATTACCTTTATAGTGGCCTTCGAAGTTGTTGCAGACGTCACTTAAGAAACTTACTTTTTTAATATTTTTTTTGTTAAAGCTTTACTGTTTTACCGCACAGTTCCGGCAACAAAATGTTCTTACTTGTGTTATTATCATTATTATTATACAGGATTTATATAGCGCCAACAGTTTACGCAGCGCTTTACAAAATAAGTGCAGACAGTACAATTACAATACAAATTAATACAGGAGGATTGAGGGCCCTGCTCGTTAGAGCTCACAATCTAAAATCATTTATGATGGTATTTAGACTGTACAGGATACATTGATTTTACAAAAAATACATTTAATTCAATAGAAAGTTAGACTTTTGCCTATAGTATGCTGTTAAACTTGTAGCAGCTTTTTTATGAGCACAAACTGAAAACAACTGTTAGGAGACGTATTTGCAGGGGCTTGAATATGTGCTTTTTAACTTGTAGAGTTTAAAGAATTATGTGCTTTTCATCACTTTTGTGTGTCAGCAAATATAGAATTTGCAATGAAATCTGATGGTTGGTGTGAGCATTTGTAAATCAAACATATTTTCAGAGTTATATGATGTATACACAGCTAATTGTATAGATCCATTTAAATGTAGAGATTTAAGATAAGCTGTGACATAGATTTTTGTGTTCTCGTGTCAATAATTGCAAACGGTAAATACTTTTGGCAGTGTAAGCACAATGTGGACTTGTTCTGTTTGTGTGCACTTTTCTGCATGTAAACTCAACGCGTGTAAATTTACCTAATCTGCTAACATATGCTGAAGGAAATAACACTTCCAAACTGCATGTCTGCTCATCTCTGTACATAGTACAACTAAAAGCATCACAGGGAGAGTGGAGTTGGGCATGCTGGTATCCTTGATTACCTTTGGAGTTTGTATTTGAGTTCTTGTTTTTATAAGAGTGCTTATGCATGACCCCTTGACTAGACTACATGTAAGTGATGCGTTTATATTTATGCCACTTCATTTGCTTGTCTGCTCTTTTCCCATAGAAGTGTGAGCTGCCTGGTAATGATACTTCATTCATTTTTAGCTTTATTTTGTGGATTTGTGTAGGTTTATGTGAAAGTTTTGATTGTTTTGACACATTTATGAGTTTTATCACATTTGTATTCTAGACAAAGAGATTGATGATCAAGTGCCATTTCGTGAAACAAACTCCTTATGATTTTTTGGCCAATATATTTTTGCGTTAAATATTGCAATCTATTGTATTTACTGTAAAAACTGTTGTAAACACTTCTGTAGCATCCTGAGATACTGTCCATTAAGGAACTTGGAGAACACAAATGAACATATACTGATATAAATCATTACTTTAGAGATTGTATTTGATACATGTTGATATGGCCAAAGAAGTTAGTACATTTGTATTTTCCCTTAGTTATGTTTCTGTTCTATGCAAGTATATTAACATAAATATTTTTTTTCTTCCCCACTTTTAGATCTCGGTTTTAGTGGTCTCAGCGACCATTATGAAAATTCCTATTGGGGGCCGCAGCCTACTATCAGAGGTGAAACCAGTTATAGCTGGGATAAAGTGATAATAGACAGGACTGACAAGGAAGCGTGGCCTTCCATTACAGGAACTGAGACTGAATCTGCCTCAGAATGTACTACAGACACTGATTCCGCCTCCAACTGTGGCTCAGAGAAAAGTAGCATGGCTACAACGAGTGCCCAAGGCACCTTCACTGGACATACAAAGAAATCGAATGGCAATAATGGCACCAATGGAGCACTCGTCCAAAGCACTTCTAACCAGAGTGCCCTTGGAGCTGGTGGAGCAAATGGGAATGGAAACTTATCCAGAGTTTGGGGTGCACCTTCAGGCTCCAACTCTGGCACTGCTCACTGCTCCTCCAGTAGTGGTGATGGAAAGGTGGACAGTATAATTGGAGAGAGTAGGAGTCAGAACTGCTGGGGTGCTTCCAACTCAAATGCTGGCATTAATCTTAACCCTAATGCCAACCCAGCTGCCTGGCCTGTCCTTGGACATGAAGGAACTTTGAATGGAGGTAATCCTTCCAACATCTGTAGTCCAGTCAGTGCCATAGGCCAGAATATCGGCAACCAGAATGGAAATGCTGCAGGTACCTTAGGTGCTTGGAGAAATTTGCAGTCACAAGAGAGCACAGAACCACAAACGTCCACTTCTCAGAATGTGTCTTTCAGCATACAACCTCAGAACCTTAACACTGATGGACCAAATAACACTAACCCCATGAATTCTTCACCAAACCCCATTAATGCAATGCAGGCAAATGGACTGCCCAACTGGGGAATGGCTGTTGGAATGGGGAGCATCATCCCACCCCACCTACAAAGCCTTCCTGGTGCTAATGGTTCAGTTTCTCAAGTCAGTGGGGTTGGTGACAGCACGGGCAGTTCAGTGTGGGGTTTATCACCTGGTGGCCCTGCTCCTGGAAACAGCAGTTCTGGGTTCAGTCAGGAAACTGGAGATAATTCTAGTACAGCTGTAAGTGCTAAACAAAATGGAGGGCAAAAAGATGGAACTGTAGTGAATGCCTGGGATTCAGGACCACCTACCAGTCCAGGAGTCTTAGCTTGGGGTAGGGGTAGAAGCAATGGTGGAAATATGCATTCTGGACCTTGGGGTCAGCCAAGTCGTGGCACAAACAACAGCATGAATGGTGAATGGGGAAAGTCTCAAAACCAGCATTCCAGTAATGACATCAGTGGAAAAGGGTCAACAGGGTGGGACAGTTCTAGTATTACCATTCAGAATTCTCCACAGCAAGGAGGTGATCAAATGAATTCTAGGGCCAAATCTGCATCTAATGACAGAGGTAGTGACAATGCTGGAAATCCAAATGAAGGAAGAGGGGGAGAAGGTCAGCGTGGGGACAAAGGAATGGCAGATCAGGGGCAGATGCAATTGCCAAGACAAGACCTTGATCCAAGGGTCCTCTCCAACACAGGTTGGGGACAGGTTCCAGTTAAACAAAATATAGCATGGGAATTTGATGAATTTCAGAGGCCTGAAAGAAAAAATATTGGGACAGAAGCTTGGGGATGTACAAATGCGCAGCCTTCAAACTCAGGGGGGAAGAGTGAAGGGTCCATGATGAACAGTACAAATACCTCTACAGTATCAGGATGGGTCAACTCCCAACCTTTATCTGCTTCTGTTAATGCAGGCTGGGTGGAAAACAAAGCGCCAAATGGTCCAGGGGGATGGGGAGATCCTGCAAGCTCTACTGTTGTCAATGCTGCTGCCAAAAGTGGTCACGCTTGGAGCGGGTCTGCTAATCAGGAGGAGAAATCTCCTACATGGAACGAGTCTCATAAATCCAAACCCCAAGGCTGGGTAGATGGGCAGAAACCTAATACTGGCTGGACAGCAGGTGGTGGAGACTGGAATGATATGCCACCTGTTCCAGCACATATTACTGATGGAAAGAAAAATGGAACAGGGTGGGACACGGATGGCAAGTCTGCAACAGGGTGGAATGAAAATACACGGTCTGGGACCAGTGGGTGGGGCAATGGCACAAGCACCAAGGCTAATTCGGGTACAGGTTGGGGGGAACCTTTGAAATCTCCTCAGCAGAACTGGGCCAGCAAACCCCAGGATGTGAGTGGTTGGGGAGGAGCTGCAACTGTAAAGCAGAGTGGATCGGGGTGGAGTGGAGGACAAGCGCCAGCCCCACCACCACCACCACCACCACCACCACCACCAGCTAAACAGAAGGACATAAACTCTGAACCCAGTGGTTGGGAAGAACCTTCACCACCGTCCATTCGCCGAAAAATGGAAATTGATGATGGTACCTCAGCTTGGGGAGACCCAAGCAATTACAACAGTAAAACTGTAAACATGTGGGATAGGAACAGCACAGTAGTTCCAACTATTCCCTCAGCTAACAACAACACCACCCCAATTACTCCCTCAAATGCCAGTTTGGTTGAACCTCAGCCACCTCATCAGTCAAGTGCCCAGCAGAATCGATCCCCACTACTTGGTCCAGGTAAATCTGTGGAGGGTTTTTTTTTGTTTTGTTTTTTTTTTTTTCAATAATTTTTACTGCATGTATTACTACATTTGTTTATTTACTGCCTCAAACCCTTAAAACTTACTTTATGAAATGTTATTTTAGGTTTATCACTCTACTGCTCTTGTATGTTACTTCTTTTAGCATTTATATACTAAACGTACATTGAAATATACTATATTGGTACTAGCAGGTGGCTGACTTTTGTGGTAAATTTTTAGGCCTTTGCTTTTACTTAAAGCGATGTAAAAAAATGTTTTTTTGTTTTAAAATAACAAACATGTTAGACTTACCTGTTTTGTTCAGTGGTTTTGCACAGAGCAGCCCCTATCCTCTTTTCGGGGCCCCAGCCTCTTGCCTAGTGCCCCCATAGCAAGCAGCTTGCCATATGGCCACCCAACCAGGCTTGCTCCTGAGCTGCTGCTCTGTTTGTCCATCCACACACAGAGCCGCGGCTCAGCCCTGCACCCTTGTAGCTCCTCACTGGCTGTGATTGACAGCAACGGACCAATAGCTCCTGCTTCTGACTCAGCCAATGAGGAAAGACAGCCAAGGCTCTCATGCACATTGCTGGATCACGATGGGGCTCAGGTTAGTATTATGGAGGGCTGGGGAGACTGCTTGAAAACAGAAGGTTTCTTACCTTCATGCATAGAATGCACAAAGATTAAAAAACCTTGAGCCTTTACAACCACTGGAACTAAAATCTATCCCTTCTTTGTGGTGATATTTATATGTTTGTTTGTGTCATTTTTTTGTGTTTTGACCTTACTTCTACATCATCTCTGCTTTTCAGCATTATTCCTATCACTCAGCAGATTTGAATGATTTTTAATTGGCTCCAAAGGTAACTTCCTGTTTCCAGGTTAAACTCAAGTCAAATAGCTGAATTCCAATGCTATGCAAAAAAAACTGTTGTAAAAATGATGGGGGAAAACAATCAAGTCGGTAGTTAAAGCAGAATTAAACCCCCGCATGTTTTTTTCCCCTCTCTTACATGTATTGCTGGGTTATCTTTATAACACATACTTACCTGCATAGTGAATCCAGCATTGTCCCTCTGCAGTCCGCTGTTCAGGCGACAGTCTGAGTCTTTGGCTGGCTGCCTCTTTTGGGCTCAAACAGCCAGCTGCTGACATGCCTGACCCAGTGTTCGGCCATTCTGTGTGCCTGGTCCTGCAGCCTCTTGGGACTTGTCCAGGAGGCTGCAGAACTAAGGATGTCATTCTGGCCTAGAGTAAGAAACTCAAGGTGAAATCCAAAGTGTACTCACCAGCAGAAAAGCCTATGCCACTGTAATGGCATTGTGGATCTTGTTACTGTGGTCTGACACTTCCCCCACCTTAGATTTACAGGTTTGCATTCAGCAATGTTCCTGAGCAGGGAGTGCAAGCATAACTACAGCTCTAAGGTTGAGGGCGTTTTGGACCTTTCATTCCCACAGACCAGAGTGGTCTTTACTTGACGTTTACTATTGGGCACAGACTTCTGATGGCTCTATGGCTGCTTTAGAAGGAAAACAAAGATGAAGCATTGTGAAATTACTGACTGCCGCATGAGTTATGAGTTTTTATGTCTGCTTTAAGGGACATTTCATCTGTGATTCAAAGTAGAACTATAGGCAAAACATTTTTTCATTTTGGTTAGAGTAAGGGAGGGTTAAAACCTCTGTCAGTTTTTTTTTTTTTTTTTTTGCTATCTGTGTCCCATTGTGGAGATTTACCTTCACTTCCTGTCCCATAGTCAAAACAGGAAATGAGAGGAAACCCCTGCAAATTGAGGAAATCCTTTGGAGACTCCCAGGGCACCAGAACTAGTGTCCCCATTGGAAGATTTTTTGCTTTTCTGGGGACAGCCCACATTTTTGAATTTTTTTCTTTTACTTTCACTTTCAATGATAATGGTAAACAGAGGGTGACTTTCCCTAACAGGGAGGCACACACAACAATAGAAACCTGACAGGTGTTCAAACTCTCCACTCTATTCAAAACTTAAAAAAAATGTTTTGCCTTTTTAGTTCTACTTTAACTATTTGGTTTATTCAGTAAGGCAGTGTATGTAAAAGAATAACCATGCACAAGTTGGTCATATAAGTGACATGTGACATCTAAATGTTTGCTGTATAGTAATGTGTTTGGTACATTGCCTTTTGCTTTATGGGCCGGTTCACACTATAGAAGCGCAGTTCCAGATGCATTCCGGATGTGTTTCTGCTTGCGCGTTTTTGGAGCATTCTGGTGTTTTTGATGCGTTTCCGGTTCATTTTTCCCCCCCTTTTTTTCGTCAATTGACATAGGGACATGTGCGTTCCAGTGCCTTTTTGGTGCGTTATGGTGCATTTTTTATACGTTTTACCACGTTCCAGTACAGTTCTGTGCAGGAAAAATGCAGCCTGTTCTACTGTTTTTTTCTGCAACTGGAACTGCAAGCATTGATGTGAACTATGACATTGACAACCATATAACCTACTTTCTGTGCATTTTGGATGCAGAAAAAAGCACACTGAAACGCATGTAGTGTGAACTGGCCCTATGACCCATTCATACTTGCAAATTGAGCCATTTTCAATTACCTGTGGGAGACTCAGCGGAGATCCTTGTGATTGGGATTCCATGGATGATCATCCACAGGTGCTGCATGAAAAATTCTAGCCCAATGGCTGCGAATAGCTACAGGTGCTCTCACGCTTCCATTGCAGTCCAGTGCATTTTTTCTGCATCAAAAAAGCAAGGACGGTTGGTTTTATGGTTTCCAATGGCATAGTTCACACCAATGTGGTCAGTTGCAGTGCGTTCCAGTTCCAGCAAAATAAAAGTAGAACTTTTTTTTGCACTGAACTGTACTGTAAAACACATAAAAAATGTACCAGAACACACATGTCCTTATTCAAGGAAAAGAAAAAAAGGGGGGAAGTGCACCAGAAGTCATTAAAAACAAGTATGCACAAACTCATTTGGAACGCATCCAGACTGCGTTTCTGTGGTGTGAACTGGCCTTTAAACGGGACTTCCCTCCACACCCAAGCACATGGATCCCTGCTGAGTCTCCTGTGGATAATCGAAAATGGCCCTATTCTCAAGTGTGCCTTCCATTAAGAATCCCTGATGATGTTGTATTGTACTAAAAAAAATTGCACTAAAAAATGTAAAACAAACTTTACTTTGCCCATTATATGTATATAGGCCCTGCTCTCCAGTGCTACACAGTGGTTGTGCTTTTCAGTTGCTTTTCACAGCCCTAAGCCTTTGTCAGCCAGTTTGTTGAAAACGCATCTTTCACTGTGTGGCTGCTAGCTTAAAGGATAAGTTCAGCTTTTTGTAAAAGTAAATAAATGCACATCATTTTGCAAGTAAAATAAAAAATGTGCATTTATTATTTTTTTACACTTACCCTGTAAAGTATTGCACCCACAATCAGCAGAATACTGGTGCAATGTTGGGCCTCCTGCAGACTCTCATAGCTGTCTGCCTGTACCTCTCATACAGACACAGCTACTGAAGTGCAGGAAGAATCGATCAATTATAAGGGTGCTCAAGCCGTTTGCTGCAGTGGCAAATGGTACTTGTAGTTCATTCATTCACAGAGCTATGCACAGCTGCGCTGTATTAAAATTGTGACAGAGAATGCAAGGATAAGGTCACCACCTGCTGTCACAATGAGGGCTGGGGGGTGTACCATGTTATTTAAAAATGAACTTAGGCCCCTTTCCCACGGGGCAAACTCTATTATAATTAGCAGATGATCTGTCCACTGAACCTCTACTGAGCAGAGCAGGCAAACGACAGGTATATGTGCGCTCAGTTTATGCAGAGCGGACACAGACTAAGTTTGCTCTGCTCAGTGGACAGCCGGGTGCAGACTCCGCTCTCCACATACACCCGACTTCCCTCCAATCTGGTCCGCCTAGACGGAGGGGGCGGATCCTCTTCTGGTTTTTTTTTTTTGGTTGTTTTTTTAAGCAGATCGTATTGGAGGTAGGCAGGTGTAAATTGACACAAGTCTGTTTACACTTGATGGCTCAGGGGTTAACGGCAGGTCAAATCTGGTCTGCCTAAAAAACTGACAGGCGGACCTCATTGGACCCTTTCCGTGAAATAGGTCTTATCCTTTAACACAACAATTGTTAAGCTGGATGGCTGAATGTAGCAGGGTAAAAGCAGACCTTCACCAAAAAATCAAATGTAGCATCATTCGTGTACTCCCTCTAACCTGCTAAACAATCGCAGGTGTTCATTTATTTTTAAAGAAAGTACATTTTTGTAGTGCCCACTTCCAATTTATCGCCTAAGAGAAGGAAGACTTAGCCCTCAGCCTTCTTTTATACATTTCACACATCCCAGGAAGCTTTAGGACAGTTTCCCTGAAGTCCACCATCCTTGATCATGTGGGTGGGATGGATTTATGATCAGGAATTACCGTATTTTTCGCTCCATAAGACGCACCTGACCATAAGACGCACCTAGGTTTTAGAGGGGAAAAACAAGAAAAAAAAAATATTCTGAACCAATGGACTGCAGACACAGTACAGGGGATGACCAGAGACTGCAGACAGTGCAGGGAATGACCAGAGACTGCGGACAGTACAGGGAATGACCAGAGACTGCAGACAGTACAGGGAATGACCAGAGACTGCGGACAGTACAGGGGATGACCAGAGACTGCAGACAGTACAGGGGATGACCAGAGACTGCAGACAGTGCAGGGAATGACCAGAGACTGCAGACAGTGCAGGGGATGACCAGAGACTGCAGACAGTGCAGGGGATGACCAGAGACTGCTGACCTTTGGGGAGGGAGGGGGAGCGGGTACCTGAATTTGACAGGTACCCGCTCCCACTTCCGCGGAGTTGTCCTTCCTTCCTTCTTCCCGGGCCGGCTTCTGTGACAGCCGGGTGCCCACTGCGCATGCGCGAGAAGCGCTGTGCTTTGTGAATGGCCCGGCGCCTTCTGGGACCTGTCATGTGTCCCAGAAGACACCGGATCATTCACAAAGCGCAGCACATGCGCAGTGGGCACCTGGCTGTCACAGAAGCCAGCGCGGGAAGACTGTGCAGCGCTGGAGCGAGGAACAGGTAAGGCCCTGCAGGAGACAACAGCTGAGCGGCCGGCCCGGTGTTCTGACATGGTGGCCGCAAAAATACCGGACCGGCCGCTTTATATTCGCTCCATAAGACGCACTGACATTTTCCCCCCTTTTTTGGGGGGAAAAAAGTGCGTCTTATGGAGCGAAAAATACGGTACCAGCTCCCAATTCTAACTCCAAGAATATGGCATGGGAAAAGAAAGGAGCTGTGAAGACTGTAGATACTAAGAAAACCACACTAGATTTCTTAGGTTTTTTTCTTTTCTTATAGTGGCTGGCTTCTACTTTTTGATAGCCAGATGAACCTCTTTAAATAGAGATACCCTTCTATTTGGTAATCTACAAATCTCCATTTAAAAACAAAACAAAAATGTAGAAGAACAAGAATTTAAATATGTGAACCTGACATCAAGATTACATTAAAGTAAGCACTGCAATAACAACCATGTGCATGCTGAAATTAAAATCTACTTTTCCTTTAAGTAAAAGTGTCCCTTTTTAGCCAAAAATAATTTTAGCCTTTTAAGCCTCCAGCAGCCAGATGAGCATGGTATGAATGTCACCTACATGGTGACAGACATAGGCACTGGCAGGATTAAAGAAAGGTAGATCTGCTTATAAAGATGCTACCTCTTCATTCTTAGTCCGCTTAAGTGCCCTTCCAAAGCTTTCTAAAATGGGAATTGTATTATAAATATGGTTTCAGCCCATGTGTATGTCGTATCACGTTTTCATGTAGCTTGAAGGGCTTTCCAGTCTGCAGTGTTAGTTGGGTTGTCACTTTTCTGCCCAAATTGGAAACTCTTCCTGGCTAGTTTATTAATGCAAAGAATACTAATACCATATAAACCATTTATCAATCATTTATATTGCCCTAATCTGATTAGAGGTGAATGCTGGTTAGTTGTCATAGGTTGTACCATTAGCATCAGCACTAATAAACGATTTCACTCCATCAAATCACCATAATTCTAATAGTATTAGTTTCCTGTGTATTTGAATTCCATGCCACCTCCTGTGTTTATAATAGCACTGTGTGAATAGTCACCACCAGTTGTCTGCTCACGTCCCGTTTTTGATCTCACAATATATGCTTGGTCAAAAAGCACTTTTTGTCCCTTTAGGATGGACCCAGGTTGATTCCTCCCAAGTAGCGCTGTAAATCTCACCACAGAGATCCATTCCTCAAACTTTACTCCACCACATTAAAAAGGTTCCAGATCGCACCAGATGTATACAGCTTAAAAGACCCAAATTTAGCAATCTTGTGCAATTTTGCATATGAATGCCAAGAGTTACCACACTGCTGTCTCAGGACGAGCACCGTGACGTCATCCAAGCTTCCTCCACTACTTGTGACTTCCTCAGCGGGATTGATTTGATGGAGTGAAATAATTTGATTAATAGTGTTGATGCTGTTTTAATGTTACCATATATTTACTGACTATTATGGTGTCTAGCAGCTAGTAGATTTATAATTTTGAGATTTAATTTATTTCAGTTTTGGTTCATTTTGTAGGTTGTTTGTTTGACACAGCAGTTTATCACTAGAAAAAAAACATCCTGTAGAAGCTCTCAGGTTTTTGTATATTATATTGGTGTAGTTGTCATAGGTTATTGCACTGCACACATCATTTCTGTTCTTTGCTGCCCTATTAACTAAATTTATTAGTGATTGCCTTTATTAGTGTTTTTTCTTTTTCTGATACTTTAAATCGCAGGTACAGACAAGTAATAAATATATAGACAGTCAGCAATACTATAAACTATCAGTTGTATCTAAGCTCATAGCTAAATACAAAAGGATAAAACAGTTGTACATGTTATGTTTTAGAAATACGTACCCAAATTTCAGGAACCAGTGCACCTTTATATGCAGCAAGATAATTTGTAATACATTGGTATATCATATGGCTATATGTGTGACGGGAGCCTAAAGTGATTCTATACTTTTTTTAATAAACATGACATATGTACCTGTTCTGTGCAATGGTTTTGCGCAGAGCAGCCCTGCTCCTCCTCTTTTTGGGTCCCTCGCTGGTGCTCCTGAACACCCCCCTCCTCCCCAGCTAGCCACTTTCTAGAATGGGATACTGATGCGGGCTCACTCCAGAGACCTGCTCCCCCCAATCACAGGGGTTGATTGAGAGGAGCAAGAGCCAATGGCTCATTCTCTATCAATCTGCCCTGTGAGGAGGGAAAGAGAGAGCCACTGCTCTTGTGCACATCACGGGATCGAGATTGGGCTCAGATAAGTATAAGGAGAGGAAGCGGTGTGGAGGGGAGGGGGTGCTCAGGCGGATCATTTTACCTTAAACCTTAATTCAGAGAATGCAGTAAGGTAAAAAAAAAATGTGTTTTTTTGTTTTGTTTTTTTAATTGCTTTTGAAAAACAACTAAGTAGATTTCTAGCAAAAAATACTGATTTAATGATGAAACTGATGTAAACAAAAAGTCAGAAAAGGCCTGGTCTTAAAGTGGTTAAACTGAAAAAAAAAAGGTGAATAGAAAAAAATCTAAATCAAAATTGTTCAATCCTTGTGGCTCAAAAAAAAAAAAGATAAACTGTCTATCCATCATACTCCTCTTTTCTTAACTTTTAATATTCTATCCCCTCCTCTATTTTTGTCCCAATAGCCACATTTTTGCATTAGTACAAGAAACAAGTGTTCCTAAAAAGACACCAATTATTATTACTATTATTATTCTCATTTTTTTGAAGGGGTTCTTACAAAAGCTGAAGGCATTTCTGGAGGTAACGTAGGATACCTTGCTGGTAACATAGGACATTTCAAGTCTTATACTTCTATTAGACATGCAATTGGTGTGGCAGCAACAATCTCCTTAATCTCTTGTAACAGACAGTATACTGAGACACAGATCAGCTTGTTTTATGAATTGTTCTTTGAGAAGAGAAAAAAATATTTTAATAACTATTTACACATAGGGAGTCTGTAAGCAAGTCCCTCCCAAATGTGGCCAGGACCTACTGATCGATTGTGTCCAGTCACAGCCTAGAGCTCTTTGTTGACTATCAACACAGAGCTCTGTATAGAGGGAACGACCTCTCTGTTACTCAACCTTTCAAAGCAGGGATGAGAAACTAAGAGGTCATTAGTAAAAAGCAGCACACTACACACATTGCACATAGTAAGGCACACATTTAACTCCTTGATCGCCCTAGATGATAACCCCCTTCCCAGCCAGTGTCAAAAGTACATTGACAGTCCATATTGTTATCACTGTATTAGTGGTAGTTGGTTCCCCCCCAGCGTCCGTGTTAGATTACACGCTGCACTATCGCAGTCCAATTATAAGTCGCTGATCACTACCATTAGTAGTATTACAAAAAATGTGTGTATGTATATATATGTATATATATACACACACTGTACACTGTGTTTGTGTATCATATTTTTTATTTTTGCTCATTCGATTATAACACGATGAGGCTCAGCCAGTTGCAATGCATTCAGTTCAGATGTCATGGACAAGCACTGCTAAAAGTGCAGGCCTTATGTCTGTGTATGAATGTGCACATGTATACACAGATATATCATACAATGTAAGCTGTCGTAAATCAACAAATTTTGATTCAAAAATGCGTTCAGAGGAAAATCTGTATTTAAACTTCCTTGTTGAAGTGTATGCATTTTGAAGTGCAGAAGAGATCACACAGTTAAAAATCTGAGCCTGCCACTTCCAGGAACATGTAAAACCTTGTGCCCATGTAAGCCAAGGAACATAATGTGCCACTTGTACTACACTGTAAACCTTGTCATCTCTGTCCTTTATACCAATATTTTGGTTTCTAGTGTTTGCACACATTAGTATTCAAGCGGACACTTTGTATTTTCTAAAGTTTAAAAAATATTTATAGCATACATTTGTAAAAAGTTTACTCAGCAGCTTTTGTCGAAAGAAGAATACTCTTTTACACGTCTACATACAATCATATACAGCAAAATGCACAGTAAACTACAGTTGATATACTAATTTTGAAAAAGTACCGTACAATCACATACCCTCCCTGTGTTTTATTTCTCCGCACTGCCTACCATAGTTTTTGCTTTTTTTTTCTTTATAAAGCTGAACTGAACTCTAAATACACACAAAAAATACATATAAGGCAGCTCTTATAGCTGTCAAAGAATTTGTATTTCTGTTCTTTCAGTCCAGAGATTTGTACAGTGCTGCCAAGTGGATGGACACTACTTTTTTCTGTTGCACCTAGAAATACATTGTTTTCCTCTCTCTACCCCTAGTCTGACTGGTGAAAGGACAGTAGGAAACTTATGAGATCAACACATTACAGTCTTCTCCAGCCAGTTTGTTGTTTTTCATGGCCTGCCCACCGTGATCCAGTTATCCTATGTTTGATTAAACTTAAGACAAAGTCTGTGTTCATAAATACATTTTTTTTGTAACTCTCAAATTAGCCCTCTACTGTAATCCAGGAGTATTATAAATGCTGTTAAATATATACATGTATTGACTAAGATAAGACTTACAAGTTTTGTATTTATTTGCAAGCAGCTCTGTGTTTGTGATACATGCATGTGATGTGTTATAAAGCAGGGCTTAAAATGTAAGTCCTGAGCTACTTGCCAGATCTTAAGAATTACTCGCCACCAACAAACACACACAAACAGAGACACCTGTACACACACAGTCATGTACATACATACACACACACACACTCACAGAGACACCTGTACACACACACATACACACACACACGCAGAAACGTGCACACACGCACAGAGACACATGTACAGACACATGCATACACACACAGAAATACATGCACACAGACACATGTACATACATACACAGACACATGTACACACAGACACATGTACACACAGACACATGTACACACAGACACATGTACGTACATACACACACACATGTACATGCACACACAGACACATGTACACACAGACACATGTACACACAAATACATGTACATACATGCAGACACATTTTCATGCATTTACAGACACACACAAATACACACACACCTGTTAAGTACTCTCTCCTCTCCCCTGAAGCCACCACTGGCTGACATAGAGGATCATGTGACCAGAGTGAGCTGCAATTAGATAGACACACACACACCCCCCTATAAAAAGTTGCAGTACTTCGTTGTTCACTCACATATCCGGGTACTACACTCTAGGGGGAGGCAGAGAGCACAGCACAAACTCTTTCCGTGGCATTCACTGCGCTCAGCTATTGAGCTGTCTGACGGCTCCCAGTGCCAATGACAGATCCAGCCTGAGCTCTGAGACTGCTCAGCAAGACGGCCCTGGGGGACACACTTGCCCCCTCCATAATTTCCACTCGCCATTGGCGAGCAGGCGAGTGGACATTTCAAGGCCTGTTATAAAATGTACATATCCTACCTTTAGTAGAGATTGAACCTTCATAAAACATTTTTTATTAAAAAAAAAAAAATCAACAAACGCTTTACCACCAGGCCTTTTTCTGACACTCGTTTACATGTAAAACTCAATATTTATAGAAAATAAGAACCCCCAAACATTATATATATATATATATTTTTTAAACTGAGACCCTAGAGCAGTGATGGCGAACCTATGGCACGCGTGCCAGAGCTGGCACGCAGAGCCATCTCAGTGGGCACGCCAGGAAGAAGAGGAGGAACGCGCTCTCCTGCGCACCCTCGGGGGCGCGCACCGGGCGATCTCCGTGATAGCTGTGTCCTACGGACACAGCTGATCACGTGACGTGGTAAAAGGCCAATCACAACGGCCTTTTACCACGTGATCAGCCGTGTCCAATGACACGCTGATCACCGGGAAATGCAAATGCCGGTTCTCGGCTGCACTTTCCTCACGCTGTCAGATCGTGAGGAAAGTACTGCCGAAAACCGGCAGTTGTCAGAGCAGGGAACGGCACCGATCATCGGGGTGCCCAGAAGTGCCACACACAAGTTCCGCCCACCTGTGCGCAGCAGTGCACCCACCTGTGCCCAGCAGTGCGCCCACCTGTGCCCAGCAATGCACCCACCTCTGCCGCCCACCTGTGCCCAGAAGTGCCACCTACCTGTGCCCAGTAGTGCCACCCACCAGTGCCACCCACCTGTGCCCACCAGTGCCACCCACCAGTGCCCATCAGTGCAGCCCAGCGGTTGTGCCAGTCAGTGCTCAGCGGTTGTGCCAGTCAGTGCCCAGCAGTGCCGCCAGTTAGTGCCCAGCAGTGATGTCAGTCAGTGCCACCTATCAGTGCTGTCTATCAGTACCCATTATCAGTGTCGCCTATCAGTGCCACCAATCAGTGCCACCTATCTGTGACACCTCATTAGTGCTGCCCATCAATGCCACCCATCAATGATGCCCAGCAGTGTCTCCGATCAGTGCCGTCTGTCAGTGCCTCCAGTTGGTGCTATCAGTCAGTGCCGCTTATCAGTTCCCATCATTTCCTGCATATCAGTGCATCATCAGTGCCTCCTCATCAATGCTCACCAGTGCCGCCTCATCAGTGCTACCTACAGTTGTGACCAAAATTATTCAACCCCCACTGAAATTGAGTGTTTTGGCCAGTTTGACATTGCTTTTGATCATTCAGTCATCTTGCTTACATTTACATTAAAGAGGCACTTGTAGGTCAGACAAATATAACATAACAGTTATAATGAAATAACCACAAATGTCTTTTCTGTGCTCACAGCATTATCAGTTTTATTCAACCCCCAAGTGACATTCAATCTTAGTACTTAGTACAGCATCCTTTTACAGTTATAACAGCTTTTAAACGTGAAGCATAGCTTGACACAAGTGTCTTGCAGCGATCTACGGGTATCTTCGCCCATTCTTCATGGGCAAAGGCCTCCAGTTCAGTCACATTCTTAGGCTTGCGCACTGCAACTGCTTTCTTTAAGTCCCACCAGAGGTTCTCAATCGGATTTAAGTCTGGTGACTGCGATGGCCACTCCAAAATGTTCCAGCCTTTCCTCTGCAACCATGCTCTAGTGGACTTGGAGGTATGCTTGGGATCATTGTCCTGTTGAAAGGTCCAACGTCTCCCAAGCCTCAGGTGTGTGACGGACTGCATCACGTTTCCATCCAATATCTCCTGGTACTGAAGAGAATTCATGGTACCTTGCACACGCTGAAGCTTCCCTGTACCTGCAGAAGCAAAACAGCCCCAAAGCATGATTGACCCTCCACCATGCTTCACAGTAGGCAAGGTGTTCTTTTCATCATAGGCCTTGTTCTTCCTCCTCCAAACATAGCGTTGATCCATGGGCCCAAACAGTTCTAATTTTGTTTCATCAGTCCACAGAACACTATCCCACAACTTTTGTGGTTTGTCCACATGGCTTTTGGCATACTGCAGTCGACTCTTCTTATTCTTTGGAGACAGCAAGGGGGTACGCCTGGGAGTTCTGGCACGGAGGCCTTCATTACGCAGTGTGCGTCTTATTGTCTGGGCTGAAACTTCTGTACCCACATCTGACAAATCTTTTCTCAGTTCCTCAGCAGTCACACGGGGACTTCTCTCCACTCTACGCTTCAGGTAGCGCACAGCAGTCGAAGTCAGCATCTTCTTTCTGCCACGACCAGGTAGCGTTTCAACAGTGCCCTTTGCCTTGAATTTGCGAATGATGCTTCCTAAGGTGTCTCTTGGTATGTTTAACATCTTTGCAATCTTCTTATAGCCATTGCCCTTCCTGTGAAGAGAAATCACCTCTTCTCTTGTCTTCCTGGACCATTCTCTTGCCTTCACCATGTTTGTAACCACACCAGTAAATGTCTAGAAGGAGCTGAGTATCACAGTCATTTTAAAGCTGCCTAATTGGTGCTTATTATGCTTGATTGCTGCTCGGTGACATCCACAGGTGTTTTCAATACCTGATGGAAAGCACCTGTATGAACCTCTGTTCTTCAGAGTGGTAGTCTTTAAGGGGTTGAATAATTGTGGCAATGAAGAAACCACATAAGAACCATTTACTACTGTATTACATAAACAATTGATGTCATTTTAGTTGCATTTGGGTAGTTACAACGTCCTTGTAGGATTTGATTCTGAATACAATTCCAAATGTACACTATAGTCCCTAAACCCCTTTACAGCATTGGGGGTTGAATAATTTTGGTCACAACTGTATCTGTGCCCGCCTCATCAATGCCCATCAGTGCTGCCTATCAGTGCAGCCTCACCAACACACATCAAAGAAGAAATATTACCTGTTTGCAAAATTTTAGAATAGAAGCAAAGGAAACCTATTATGTTTTTAATTTTTTGCCTATTTTTCATTTATAGTGCAAAAAATAAAACACCCAGTGGTGAATAAATACCACCAAAAAAAGCTCTATTTGTGTGAAAAAATGATAAAAATTGCATATGGTTACAGTGTTGCATGACCGCACAATTGTCATTGTTAAGTGCAACAGCACTGAAAGCTGAAAATTGTCCTGGGCAGGAAGGGGGTAGAAGTGCCCGGTAGGCAAGTGATTAATTCCAGTGTTGGCACTTTGAAATAAAAAAGTTGGTTTTGTGTTGCAGTTTGGGCACTCGGGCTCAAAAAGGTTCGCCATCACTGCCCTAGAGAATAAAATGGTGGGTTTTACGGGGTTTTTTTTCTTTGTTTTTTTTTTTTTTATGTCACGTGATATTTGAGCAGCGGTTTTTAAAACTAAATTTTTTGGGAAAAAATAAAAATGTTTGAATTTTAATGCAAAAAAACACAATGCATACTAGTGGTGTACCGAAATGAAAATTCTGGTGCCGAAACCAAAAATTCAAAATGCACTTGGCCGGAAACCGAAAATGAAATGCGCAGTTTTTAAAAATTTAATATATATTTTTTGGAAAAAAATACACTGATTAAAAAAAACCCCCAAAAAACAATATATACCCCAATTTTTTGTACAATATGAAAGGATGTTATGGCGAGTAAATAGATACCCAACATGTCACGCTTTAAAATTGCGTACGCTCGTGGAATGGCGTGAAACTGCGATACCTAAAAATCTCCATGGGTGATGCTTTAAAAAGTTCTACAGGTTAGCAGTGTAAAGTTACTGAGGAGTTCTAGTGCGAGAATTATTGCTCTTGCTCCGACATTCGTGGCGATACTCACATGTGGATTGAACACCGTTTACATATGTGGGCATGGCCTACGTATGCATTCACCACTACATGCGAGCACGGGGGGACAGGGGCACTTTAAACTTTATTTTTAAAAATGTATTTGTTTTTTTTTTTTTTTTTTTGCACAGTTCCTTTAAAAAAAAATTGTTATCACTTTTATTCTTATCACAAGGAATGCATGCATCCTTTGTGATAGAAATAATTAGTGACAGGTCCTCTTTATGGTGAGATATGGGGGATAATAAGACCCCACATCTCTCCTCTGCAATGTAAAGCATTGGATAAAAAAAAGCATTTATCTAGTGCTTTAAAAAAAATAAATGGCGGAACGGGAAGTGACATCACTCCGGTCCTCCAAGGGCATAGAGGGTGGCGGCCATCTTTCCTTCACACATCTCTATGCCCGGCGCCGGGATCGATTGTTTCTCAGGTAAGGCTGAGAACTGCCAAGGTGTGGCCGGAGGCGGCGGCAAGGAGCGGGTAGTGGCGATGGCGGGCGGCAGCGAGGGGCGGGTATTTTGGCACATGAATCTGTGCTTTTTTTTTTTTTTTTTTTCGTTTCGGCCGATGGCCAAAAGGGGTTTTTTTGGCCACCGAAATTTCGGTACATCCCTAATACATATCCAAATTTTTGTAAAATTTCAAAGATGATGCTACGCCAAGTAAATGGATACCAAACATGTCACTCCTTACAATTGCACACAATGTACATTTTACTATCCATAGTTAACGCTTTAAAAGCCTTATACAGGTTACAACTTTAAATTTACAGAGGCGATCTAGTGCTAGAATTACTGCCTATGATCTGACATTTGTGGTGATGCCTCACATGTGTGGGGCAATCGTTGTTTGTGTGTGTGGGACCGGCACATGTTTGCCTTTGCCATTTTTTAATTTTTTTTATTCATTTATTATTATTGCTTTCACAAGGAATGTAAATATCCCATGTGACAGCCATAGACACGCGACAGGTACTCTATAAGACCTCAATCTTTCCTCTGCACATAAAAGCATTCAGAACACAGTAAGATCAGTGTTTTTGAATGATTTAAATTTTTTTAAAAACGGTGCAGCTCAGTGCCGACTTAACTGGAAGTAATGTCAGGGCATCGCTTCCGGGTTATTATAGCGGATAGCCGATCAAAGCCAATACTGGCATGGTGTGGCTGTCCGGCCAGCCGGCGGATTCTCTGTCTGGTCGCTCTGGTCTACAGGTGGGATGGGAGAGCCTGAGAAGGCAATAGGAGGGGGAGGGGGATGTCCCCGACCTCTGCCTGTAAAAGCAATCGAGTGGCTAGTAAAAAAAAAAAAAAGTCAGTCCCAGGGTGATGCCTGCAGCTGATGTGGATAAACACATCATACATACTTGCTCTGTTCAATGGTTTCTCTTTTTGGCTCTCCTGTCGGTACTCCTGGTCCCTCCCTTCTGCTGAGTGCCCCCAGAGCAAGCTGCTCACTCATAGGGCACTCATGTATGCTCGCTCCTGTCCTGCCTCAGAGACAGAGCATGGCTGGGCCCTGATCCCTCTCCCTCCTGATTGGCTGTGATTGACAGCCATAGGAGCTAATGGTTCCCGCTGCTTCCAGTGAGGAAGAAGAGACCCGGTAGAGCCGCTGCTCTTGTGCACATTACTGGATCAGGCTCCGGTGAGTATAAGGAGGGGGCTGAAGAGGAAACTGCACAATGAATGCATGACAGCAAAGAAACTGTTCAGCCATTACAGCCACTTTAAAAAATATGTAAACACACGATTTTCTGTTCCTGATATGTGCCTGCTGTACCATGTACTTATATAAAAAGGTATCCTGTTCTTTTTGTATTGCTTCCTTTGTGTAAAATCCCTGGTGTTCCTGCCAGTCCCTCTGCTTTCCTATTAAATACTGACTACACTAGGCGTGAGAACAAAGCATAGTCAGTTCTCTAGCTGTGCTAGGAACTCATTGTGCTCTCCTCCAATGATCAGTCTTGTCCTGACACCCCCCTCCCCCCTACTGCACAGCCATTCACTGGGAGAATCATTATGCTGCTGTCTTCCTCCACTAGCTCCTATGCAGCTGGAAACAGAGGTAATGTGATCACTTATAAATAAAAAAAAAAGGGGGGGGGGTGTATATAATGATTTTTATATCTATAAACATACTGCTCAAAAAAATTAAAGGAACACTTTTTAATCAGAGTAAAGCATCAAGTCAATTAAACTCCTGGGATATTGAGTTAAGTAGCAGAGGGGGTTGTTAATCAGTTTCAGCTGCTTTGGTACTAATGAAATTAACAGGTGCACTAGATGGGCAACAATGAGACAACCCCAAAACAGGAATGGTTTCACAGGTGAAGGCCACTGACATTTTTTTCCCTACTCATCTTTTCTGACTGCTTTTCACTATTTTTGCATTTGGATAGGGTCAGTGTCACTACTGGTAGCATGAGGCAATACCTGGACCCTACAGAGATTTCACAGGCAGTCCAGCTCCTCCAGGATGGCACATCAATACGTGCCATTGCCAGGTTTGCTGAGTCTCCCAGCACAGTCTCAAGAGCATGGAGGAGATTCCAGGAGACAGGCAGTTACTCTAGGAGAGCTAGACAGGGCCGTAAAAGGTCCTTAACCCATCAACAGGACCGGTATCTGCTCCTTTGTGCAAGGAGGAACAGGATGAGCACTGCCAGAGCCCTACAAAATGACCTCCAGCAGGCCACTGGTGTGAATATCTCTGACCAAACAATCAGAAACAGACTTCATGAGGGTGGCCTGAGGGCCTGACGTCCTCTAGTGGGCCCTGTGCTCACTGCCTGGCACCATAGAGCTTGATTGGCATTTGCCATTGAACACCAGAATTGGCAGGTCCGACACTGGGACCCTCTGCTTTTCACAGATGAGAGAAGGTTCACCCTGAGCACATGTGACAGACGTGAAGGGTCTGGAGAAGCCGTGGAGAACGTTATGCTGTCTGTAACATCGTTCAGCATGACCGTTTTGGTGGTGGGTCAGTGATGGTCTGGGGAGGCATATCCATGGAGGGACGCACAGACCTCTACAGGCTAGACAATGGCACCTTGACTGCCATTAGGTATCGGGGTGAAATCCTTGGACCCATTGTCAGACCCTACACTGGTGCAGTGGGTCCTGGGTTCCTCCTGGTGCATGACAATGCCCGGCCTCATGTGGAGAGAGTATGCAGGCAGTTCCTGGAGGATGAAGAAATTGATACCATTGAATGGCCCCCACGCTCGCCTGACCTAAATCCAATCGGACACCTCTGGGATATCATGTTTCGGTCCATCCTACACCTCCAGGTTGCACCTCAGACTGTCCAGGAGCTCAGTGATGCCCTGGTCCAGATCTGGGAGGAAATACCCCAGGACACCATCCTTCATCTCATTAGGCGCATGCCCCGACATTGTCGAGCATGCATACAATCACGTGGGGGCCATACGAACTACTGAGTACCATTGTGAGTTGCTGCAATGAAATTTCAAAGAAATAGACTAGGCTGCCGCATAATTTTTTCACTTTGATTTTTGGGGTGTCTTTGAATTCAGTCCTCTGTAGGTTGATAATTTTCATTCCGATCAAACGATGGGGCATCCTTACATTCCTAACACATTACCCAGTCCATATCAGTATACAGTAGACATCCAGCATGAGATTTTTCCCCATTTAGATCTGATGTGTTTTCAAAGTGTTCCTTTCATATTTCTGAACAGTGTATGTTTTGACTTTCATTTCTTGTAAATGGGTTGTTTTACAAGGTGAGGGTTTACAATCACTTCAACAACTTTATAGGAAATCTTCAAACACAGGGCCTGTGATGCCTGTTTAAGCTTCAGTAGTGTGACATAACTCATTCAGAAGGGAGCTGACTGAACGCCTACATTAAGGCATCCATTCATGTCTATGGGGATGCAGCAGCTGCATGGACACAGCGGTTTGTCTCAATTTGACAAGCTGCAGTCTGTGTTTGGGGGATGGCTGTCAAATTGGGACCGGCTGATTGGTTGCACAGCTGCTCCAGATTGCTCCAGTTTTGTTCTGACTGCTAGTCTTTCCAAATGTGAGTGAGACTTGTTGATATCACTACTGTCCTGCTTTCTCTTCTCCTTGCTGGAAGCTCTGATGGGATGAAGGCAAGCCCTGCCTCTTCCAAAATGGCTGCCTCTATACAGAGACACAGTGCAGAACTAGCCATAGTAAGTTCAGTATTGGAATGCTTGAAATTATATGCTTTTAAACAAAGTTAATAGTGTCCACATCAGCAGGGTTCGCTTAAAATTGAGTAGTTTGTTCATCTTGCAAAGTTAATGCTCACTTAAATTGTGTTCAGTTTTAATAATCTTACAAGGGAAAAAAACAAACAAAACTTTTTGCTGCCTTATGATTGAACTATCAAAGTGATAAGCCAAGCAAACATTGCTAAGTGGACAGTGTTTACACCTCTGGTAAATCAGCCCCCAGTATGTGTGTTCAGCTGCAAGCAGATGTAATAAATTGTGGACATTTGAAGCTAATAACTAAGAATTGATGCAAATCATTCTTTCTGAAACGTTCTAAAAACTGATTTGATCTTTAATAAAAAAAACTAGCATGCTCACAACCGTAAACTCAGTTGATCCAGAAGTAGGAAAAAAAACCCCAATAAAGCATGATCCAATTTGCTTCATCAGGGGAAAACATTCCTTCCTGATCCACCAAGAGGAATTCAGACATCCCTGGATCAACTCTACCTATAAAAACTAGCATCCAGTTATATTATGTGTATCTAGAAAAGAAACCAGACCTTTTTAAAACAATATACTACTGAGCTGGCCAGAACAGGCTCTTGTGAGAGTTTATTCCACATTTGTACTGCTCTTAATGTGAAGAAGCCTTCCTGTATTTGGAGGTTAAATCTCTCTTCCTCCAGTTGTGCTCCCTTATCCTCTGTGATGACCTTAAGGTGAATAATTCCGAGTTCACTAA
>NW_028318271.1:0-15000 GCF_062004578.1 Staurois parvus
GTTACATGCAGCACAGTGCAGTTTTGGCTGTATAGAGTTCAATGGAATCATGTCAAAAACGCATAAAAAATGATTGTATGTGCGTTTTGGTGCATTTTTGGTTTGTATTGCTGCATGACGACAGAAACCTCCTAGCAACGTTAAAGGTCCTTACACACGGGTGTTCCGTTTTTTCATTAGTTCAGTCACATTTATAAAAAAAAAAAAAAAAAAATCGGTAAAAAACTGATCAGTTCACATCTGGGTGTTTTTGTTTTTTTTTCATCAGTTTACATCAGTTTTCTTTTTTCATCAGTTTACATCCGTTTTTTTTTTTTTTTTTCTTCATCAGTTTATATCTGTATTTTTTTCCATCAGTTTTTTTGGGGTTTTTTTTGTTTTTTTTCATCCGTTCACATCCGGTTTCTTTTTCATCAGATTACATCCGGGTTTTTTTTTTTTGGGGGGGGTTGTTTTTTCCATCAGTTTACATCCGTTTTCTTTTTTCATCAGTTTACATCAGTATTTTTTTCCATCAGTTTACATCCATTTTTTTTTTTTCACTGTACATCCGTTTTTTGGGGTTTTTTATTCATCAGTTCACATCCGGTTTCTTTTTCATCAGATTACATCTGGTTTTTTGGGGTTTTTTTTTTTTTTCCATCAGTTTCCATCAGTATTTTTTTTTTTTTCATTAGTTTACGTTTTGTTTTTTGGTTTTTTTCTTTACTTTTCATCAGTATACATCCGTATTTTTTCTTTTTTGTTTTTTTTCATCACTTAACATGTTTTTTTTGTTGTGTTTTTTTGTTTTTTTTTGTCAGTTTACATCCTGTGTTCGTATGTTCCCTTGTTTTTTTTTTTTGTTTGTGTTTTTTTTTTACGGAAGAAAAATAGGGTTTTCTTCCATTCAAAAAAAGCAGATGTTAACGGATGTAAACAGATGATCATCCGTTTACATCCACCAGTCCATAGAAATACATGGGAGTCTGTTTTTCATCCGTAAACAGACAGATGAAAAATGGTCATATGGAATGCCCGTGTGAAAGAGGCCTAACACATCCCAAAAAGGAAAAACGCATTAAAACACATCAAACACACACAAAAAACGTGCTGAAAAATGGGCTTCAGAATTGCATCATCCGCACATGCATAATGTGACCCTAGCCTGATATTACCGACATTTTCTTCTATATAAATATTGGTGCGTTGCCTTTTTGTCGGTGAATGTTTGGTTTTCCTATGTGGCCTGGATGAGTGTCGCTGTAAATGTACGGAGGGGTTCGGGGACAATTACTGGATGACTGCTCCTGTCTGGCAGCTTTGCCGGGACTTATTCATCAGCCGGTCACACATCTCTCTCTCTCTGATCCTGTTGTTTCAGTTTTGCATCTGCCAAGAGCAGAAAACCAGCCCATCCCAGTCTGATCCAGTGTGCGTCGGTGGCTCATGCCCTCCCCATGCAGCTGCAGGCTGGTGTCCAGCCGGCTCCAGAGACTCGGGCGGGCAGCACCATCCACGCTTGCTGTGTGATTAGCGTGATGCTCAGTTCATGAGGCTTTGCCAGCCGCTGAGCCCCATCCTGATACAGCTCTCCAGTATGTGTCATCCACAACACGGGTCAGGTGACCAGGCTGGAGGAGCGCGGTGCTATCTGCGCTTTGGTTATTTTTAGAACGTCATTTACTTGTCCTAACTGTTGGGTTTAAATAGAACATTTACTTTTTGTTTTGTTTTTTTGTTTTTGGTTTTTTGCATGAAATGGATGTTATATTTTTTTATTTATCAATACTGAAATTTTTATTTCCACCTTATTAGTGGCAACATTTTTTCCCTCCTTGTTATATAGATCCGAGAACCTCATCCAACCTTCTGGTCCCACTATATAGATATATTCTCTAACCAACATTCACTCCAGGTTCACATCTGTGCGGGTGGTGCCGCTGCAGATCCGCACGAAAATCCGTGCAGCTGCACCACCCGCATAGAGAAATGTGGACCCGCGGGAGGGTGCAATTAGTTCTAATGGCGCGCCGCCCGCACTGGAAAACGCAACCGTACTGGGAACCGAGGTCCCCATGCGGGCTGTGCTTTCAAAAGAAGTGCAGAGACTTTTTCCCTGCGTGTCACAGGCTCAGGAGTCCATTCAAATGAATGGGCTCTCGTGCCCGTGCAAAACGCAGCCCAAATGGCCCCATAGATGTGAACCGGGGGTCATTCATACACATACTAGGGTTTAGACCGGAGCCGGTTAACCTACCGGCATGTCTTTGGCAGGTGGAAGGAAACCGAAGTACCTGGAGGAAACTCGCACAGGGAGAGCATGCAAACTCCATGCAGGTGGTGCCATGGTTGGCTTTCAAACCAATGACACCAGTTGCTTATTTACATCACGTTCCTTGAGCAGAGTTTGATCTTTGCATCTTGGCTCAATGGATGGATTCACAGAAATCAATTGTGTTCTATGTGTTCTGACCACACCATACTATGATTGATTTACTAAAGATAAATTATACTGTGCACTGCAAATGCTTTAGATCCGAGGGGAAGCTCTGAAATAAGGCGGAGCTTTGCTGTTTTCTGTCATCCAATCATGTACAAGCAAAAATTTGTTGTTTTTTTGTTTCTGTCTTTTGTTTTTTTTTTGTTTTTTGGGTTTTTTTTTCCCCCTTGCATGTTCCCCTCAGATCTAGAGCGACTGCACTTTCTGTGCTCTTGCAGTGCACAGCCTATTTGCCCTTTAGTAAATCAACCCCTAGGTGTATATGTACAGCATAATTCACCACTTGCCCTCCAGAAGATTTACCCCCTTCCTGACCAGGCCATTTTTTTTTTCTTTTTGTGATACAGCACTGACACTTTAATGGACAATTGCACGGTCATGTAACATTGTACATTTTCTTTTTTCCCGACAAATAGACCTTTTTTTTTTTTGGTGGCACTGATTTTTTTTTTTTTTTTTTTTTTTAATTTTTATTTTATTTTTACTTTATGCTATAAAACATATCCAATGAAAAAAAAAATTAAAACTAAAATGTCTTCATAAATTTAGGCCAATGTGTATTCTGCTACATATTTTTTGGTTAAAAAAAAAAATCCCACTAGGCCTATATTGATTTTTTTTTGCACAAAACTTATAACGTCTACAAACTAATAGTGTACTGAGATTTTTTGTTTATTGATTTTTATACTACTAATGGCGGCGATCAGTGACTTATAGCAGGACTAAGATATTGCGGCGGACAATCAGACACTAGCTGACACTTTGTGGGAACCAGTGACACTAATACAGCAATCAGTGCTAAAAATATACACTGTACTAATGATACTGGCTGGGAAGGGGTTAAACATCTAGGGCGATCAAAGGGTTAAGTGTGTGCCCAGCTATGCGTTTTTTGTGTGGTGTGCGTGCTGCTTTTTACTAAGGTGAGACAACAGCACTTAGAGTAGGGACTGTAAATGTACCTCCCGAGGTGTCAAAGAACAGATATCAGTACATAAAAGCAATATTTTATTATTCACATATATTTAGATTGTAAGCGCCCAGGATCAGGCCCTCCTATCCCTCTTGTATTGAACTGTATTGTTGCTGTATTGTCTCCTGTTATATTGTAAAGCGCTGAGCAAAGTGTTGGTGCTATATAAATCCTGAATAATAAAATTCGTATCACAAATACACATGATAAAAAAACAATAAAATGAATGTCGCTTGGAATATAACCATATAACTGTTCAAAAGATCCTAGTCTTAATTGGCCAACGCTTTTCGTGGAAAAACAGCTTCCTCAGGGCCTTGGATCTCGTTTGTACAAAAACTAGGACAAAGTATATATAAATGACATCCTAGAACAGTCATAGCACTGTAAGCAATCATATGTAACAATTACATGACATAGACATAGTTGATGTAATTAACCCCAATTGATAAATACCTGCTTTGCATTGCGAGGCAAAATCAGAAAGGTCACAGAGAAAGAAGAAAAGAAAAAATTGCCTCGCAGGCCCCAGAGGACTGCGGGCCATTCACAAAGCGCAGCGTGCTTCACGCATGCGCAGTAGGAAACTGGTTTGAGGCCACAAGGCTTCATTACTGGTTTTCCTTACCCAAAGTTCACACATAAGCATTTTCCACAGCATTTTGCAGAAATGCAGTACAGTTCATGCAACATGATTTCCTATGGGACAGGTTCACATTATTATTATTATTATACAGGATTTATATAGCGCCAACAGTTTGCTCAGCGCTGTACATTATAATGGGAGACAATACAGCAACAATACAATTCAATACTAGATCTAGGAGATCTCCTCATTTTCATCCGGTGAGTTTTTTGGAAAGGGTCAGGGACTTTTTTGCATGCAAAAAGTTTTTGGTTCTATAGACTTCAATGGAAACGCTGCAGAAAAGCATGTAGCGTGTCTTTGCTGCGTTTTGTGTTTTTAAATCTGCCTAACAACAAGAAAAACAAAACGTATCAAACGCAATGCGGAAGCAGGTCAAAAAAAAACTGCATAGGTGTAAAGCTAGCTTTAGTCGGGATTGCGGCACCAGCACCCGACCGCCGATTGAAGAATCCGCTTTCGGTGAGGACACCGCTGGATCCCTGGACAAGTGAGTGCCTTAATATTGGAATTCAGCAACTTCCAGGGGCCGCAACTCCGCTTTAATTACAAAGCAGAATGTACAAACATGGTAAAGGATATGATGTGAATGTACAATATATATGTAAAGCGCTGCGCACATTGACGGCACTATATAAGTACCTGAAATAAATAAAGGATATGTAAACTCTCAAGCAACCCATTCAGTTTAAAATGGAAATGAAAGGCAAAACATTTGTGTATAGATATATAAAAAGGGTGAAGAAAAGATGTATGTTTTTATAAGTGCTCACATACCCTGTTCTCAGCTGCATAAGGAGCTCACAGAGCCTGGGGATGGGGGGGTGGAGAAATAGTAGGACACTGAGCTTCCCAGTGAATGGCTGTGCAAGGGGGGGGGGGGGTGTCAGCACAAGCCTGATCATTGGATTAGCTTCAGAAAACTGACCAAGCTGTGCTTTCCTGCCTAGTGTGGTCAGTGTTTACATAGGAAAGCAGAGGGACTAGCAGGAACACCAGGGAGTTCACACATAGGAAGCAGTACAAAGAGAACAGGAAACACTTTTTTTTTTTTTTTTAATAATGCCACCACCTTCCCCTCTCTCCCCCTCTCTGTTGGGATCCCCCAAGGCTCGGTCCTCGGGCCCCTTCTCTTCTCCATCTACACCTCCTCCCTTGGCCAACTGATACACTCCCACGGCTTCAACTACCACCTCTATGCAGATGACACGCAAATTTACCTCTCCACCCCTCACCTCACCCCTTCAGTCTCCGCCCGCATCGCCCACCTACTGAACGACATATCAGACTGGATGTCGCTCCATTTCCTCAAATTGAACCTTTCCAAAACTGAGCTCCTGATTTTCCCCCCAGCCCGTGCCCCCCCCCCCACCCCTCTCCATCATGACCAACAACGCCACCATCAGTCCCACCCCGCAAGCCAAAGTCCTAGTTGTCACTCTTGACTCAAACCTGTCCTTCCAACCCCATGTCCAATCGTTGGCAAACTCATGCAGGCTCCACCTCCGCAACATCTCCAAAATACGTTCGTTCCTAACCCCAGACACTACTAAACTACTTGTTCGCTCCCTTATTATCTCACAACTCGACTACTGCAACTCCCTCCTCACCGGCCTACCCCATCGCAGACTATCCCTGCTTCAGTCTATCCTGAACTCTGCGGCCAGACTCATCCACCTTACCAACCACTCCATATCCGCCACCCCCCTCTGTCATTCCCTCCACTGGCTCCCGATTGCGAAATGCATAAAATTCAAACTACTAACACTGACATACAAAGCCGTTCATAACACTGCCCCAAACTACCTCACCGACCTGATACCCAAATACCACCCAACCCGTAATCTTCGCACGGTCACATAGGATAACATGCTGGGGGGTTTACTGGCTGTAGAAAAAAAAAAGGCAAAAGCCAAAAACAGCCGCTGTAAGGCTCCATGCACACGGGGCTTTTTGATAACGCTGGTAATGTTAGCTGTGTAAAGTCACGTTAAACATGAGGTTTTCAGCTTTTTTTTTTTGTTTGTTTTTTTAGCGTTTTTTTGCGTTTTGCATGTTTTAGCAATTTTTTTTGACCAAAAATAAAAATATTTTTTGGTAAAAAAAAATAAAGTCCAAAAACACTGGTTTGCAGTGTTTTACCGCATTTTTCAGCGTTAGAGCGTTTTTACAGCTAAAAAACTCCTCTAGCAACCCACTTGTCCTGGGTTTATTTTCCAGCCAAAAAACATCCCTGCTCAAAAATGTTGATTACAGCCTATGTGTGCATGGACACATAGGATAACATGCTGGGGGGGGTTTACTAGCTGTAGAAAAAAAAATCAAAAGCCAAAAACAGCCACTGTAAAAATGTACAGTGTGCGTGAGGACTAATGCAGGCCATAGATGGGTCAAAAACCAGCCATTTTTAAAAAAAACAAAAAAACAAAAATCGGTCGTTCAATAGGCCGATGTTACCACCAATGGTGAAAAAAATCGTCCGATTTTTGTCCTATCTACGGCCGGCATTTAATTCTGTCCCTGCAGAGAACTCCGCTATTTGACATGAAAAAGTATTGCGGTTGCAACAATGTATCTATTTGTATCCATTTCGGATACAGATGTTTTTATTCAGATATTTTATTTATTTATTTATTTTTATTCCCCGCTCCCCCTTCACTTTATAAAGAGTTTTGAACAGAGAACTTTTTTTTTACTTTTTTCTGACCTCCAGAACGGATTAATTAGTTTTCAATGCATTTACTAATTAATTTTTAACTTCTGTCCCTGTACAGTATTTATGCCTTTTAAAAAGTGCACTTTATAAGAGTTTTGAAATACTGTACAGGGACAGAAGTTAAAAATCAATTCGTAAATGCATTGAAAACCGATTCGTTCCGGAGGTCAGAAAAAAGTAAAAAAAAGTTTTCTCTGTTCAAAACTCTTTATAAAGTGCACTTTAAAGGCGTAAATACTGTACAGGGACATGATTAAAAAAAAAATTTGTAAATGCAGTTAAAACCAATTAATCTGTTTTTGTATTGAGAAAAAAAATTAGTAAACCGAGCCATTATATTCAATGGATTTACATTCGTATTCCGAAAATTACATTAACCGAGGCGTTCGTAAACCGAGGTACTCCTGTACTTTCTGTGCGTTTTTGGATGCTACAAAAATTAAAAGAAAAAAAAAAAGCAAGTGAAATGCATGTACTGTGAACTGGCCCTAATGCATTCTATTGACTAAGATATTCACTTATGCTGGTCATTGGAATGCATTAATTTAAAGTACGTTTGGCATTTTTCCGGCTCTCCTGAACACACTGGTGGTGCGATTCTTTTTCTTCCTCTAAAACCTCTGTAAACACCTATGTGTGTATGAGCATGTAGGCTGACAGAGGGGCGTTTAGAGACAGGAAAAAAAGTCAAACACCAGTAAAATGAGCGTTCCTGTGTGCACAAGCCTTTAATATCTATTTCAAGCCACTAAATAGTCTCCAGTTGCATTGAAACAAAAGATGTTTAATGTTCTCTATTGTAATTATTATTATTTTTTTAAAGCAGCTCCAGCCTGGGTAGGAAAGCCTATCCCATGCCAGCAACTGCAAAGTGGGATCCTTGCCTTGCTTTCTGTGGTGAAGCAGTGGTCTCTCTGCAGAGGTCTGGCACACCCCTTACTGATTTAGACCTATAGCTCTGCAATGATTGGAGAGCTCTGGCTGTGCAGCAAGGGTGGGGTGCTGGGTGTCAGACCTCTGCAGAAAGATCATTGCTTTCCTACAGAAATCAAGGGTCTCACTCTGGAGTATGTTGGCATTGGGCAGGCTTTTCGACTTTGAGCCCCTAAATCTCACCCTCAGCCCGGGTACACACTATGCAGTGCGGGACACTGCATGTAACTCGCTCAGGAATCGCACTGCATTCCTGTGAATGACAAGCAAATGTCTGTGCGGTGCTGTTTGAGGCATACACTTCGTATGGCTGAAATCGCATTGGATCCGCACCAAAAAGGTGCAGGACCCTTTTTTAAATACTCGCCTGAATCGCATTGCATGCGTGTTCTCACCCATGCGATCTCTGACAATCTCATTTTGCAATCTGTTTCGGGGTGTCATTAATTTATCATTGACACACACACCAGGTCGCATGAATGCAATGCGATTGCACGGCTGGAAACGCACAGGATTCGCAGCGTTTCCCGCGCTGCATTGGTGTGAACAGGGTCTGGCTGCTTGTTGAAGAAAAGAAACCATAAGAAATTGAACACCTTTTTGTTGAATGCACCTAGAATGTATGTAATGGATTTAACCGTAACGCAGAATTGGGCTTCACCTCTCAATACCCTATACCTAAGAGAGAAGGTTTGGGCGGAGATCTCTTTTAAAAGCGAATTGCTGCAAGATGTTCTGTAATGTCAAACAGCACCTGCTTACCCTGTGATCCCATGTATTATTCAAATGCCAATAAATCCGAGTCAGCATAGCGACCCATCAGACGACAGTTCTCACTCTGCACATGTATGTTCTTACTTGCAGAGACACGCAGGGGATCTTGTACTGAAGCCTGAACATGGTAAGTCTTATCTGATGGATTTAATGCACATTCCTATACAAAACCAGAATTCAATTACAGAAGGGTGTTTTACTTAAAGCTCAACAGAACATTCAGTTTATATGGAAAAGTATATTCTAGATGCAGCAAAACAAAAGATG
This sequence comes from Staurois parvus, assembly GCF_062004578.1. NCBI lineage: Eukaryota > Metazoa > Chordata > Amphibia > Anura > Ranidae > Staurois > Staurois parvus. The sequence goes on from NW_028318271.1 coordinate 8,792, forward strand.
TGCCAAGTCCTGAAAAAAACCCACAACCTGTCCCCTGCCAACGTGATGAAGTCAGACCTCTGCAGAGAGACCGCTGCTTTCACAAACAAAACAAGGGTCCTTCTCTACAGCATGCTGGCAAGGGGAATGCTTTCCAGGTTTATGAAAAAAAGTCTTGTTTGCACTCCTTAGTTTTGAAGCATCTGGAAATGATTGTGTTATTTAAATTGTTTAAATGTTATTTTTATATCAGTTCATCTAGACCAGTGGTCTCCAAACTGCGGCCCACGAGTCATTATTCCTCCCACTGCAAGCAACAGTGTGGCATAGTTTCTCCCACTGACATAGACAATGCGGCACTATTCCTCCTATTGACACCACTGATGGGGCACTATTCCTCCCACTGACACCAATGATGGGGCACTATTCCTCCCACTGACACCAATGATGGGGCACTATTCCTCCCACTGACACCAATGATGGGGCACTATTCCTCCTATTGACACCACTGATGGGGCACTATTCCTCCCACTGACACCAATGATGGGGCACTATTCCTCCTATTGACACCACTGATGGGGCACTATTCCTCCCACTGATACCAATGATGGGGCACTATTCCTTCCACTGATACCAATGATGGGGCACTATTCCTTCCACTGATACCAATGGTGGGGCACTATTCATCCTATTGACACCACTGATGGGGCACTATTCCTCCCACTGATGCCAATGATGGGGCACTATTCCTCCCACTAATGCCAATGATGGGGCACTATTCCCACTGATGCCAATGATGGGGCACTATTCCTCCCACTGATGCCAATGATGGGGCACTATTCCTCTCACTGATGCCAATGATGGGGCACTATTCCTCTCACTGATACCAATGATGGGGCACTATTCCTCCCACTGATACCAATGATGGAGCACTATTCCTCCCACTGATACCAATGATGGAGCACTATTCCTCCCACTGATACCAATGATGGGGCACTATTCCTCTCACTGATGCCAATGATGGGGCACTATTCCTCCCACTGATACCAATGATGGGGCACTATTCCTCCCACTGATACCAATGATGGAGCACTATTCCTCCCACTGATACCAATGATGGGACACTATTCCTCCCACTGATACCAATGATGGGGCACTATTCCTCCCACTAATACCAATGATGGGGCACTATTCCTCCTATTGATGCCAATGATGGTGCACTATTCCTCCTTTTGATGCCAATGATGGGACACTATTCCTCCCACTGATGCCAATGATGGGGCACTATTCCTCCCACTGACACCAATGATGGGACACTATTCCTCCCACTGATACCAATGATGGAGCACTATTCCTCCCACTGATACCAATGATGGAGCACTATTCCTCCCACTGATACCAATGATGGAGCACTATTCCTCCCACTGATACCAATGATGGGGCACTATTCCTCTCACTGATGCCAATGATGGGGCACTATTCCTCCCACTGATACCAATGATGGGGCACTATTCCTCCCACTGATACCAATGATGGAGCACTATTCCTCCCACTGATACCAATGATGGGACACTATTCCTCCCACTGATACCAATGATGGGGCACTATTCCTCCCACTAATACCAATGATGGGGCACTATTCCTCCTATTGATGCCAATGATGGTGCACTATTCCTCCTTTTGATGCCAATGATGGGACACTATTCCTCCCACTGATGCCAATGATGGGGCACTATTCCTCCCACTGACACCAATGATGGGACACTATTCCTCCCACTGATACCAATGAAGAAATGTTTCTGTGTGTAATGTTGAACCCAGTAGTGACCCAGATTCATTGTTTTAATCAGTAGTTAAAACATCTGGCAACGACTTCAGTTTTGTCTGGTTTTCGTTTCTCCGCTTTTTTTTTCTTTTCTTTAAACTGGTATTAAAGTGTTACTAAACCCACAACCGTAAAATCAGTCTGTATATGCAGTAAAGCATGCTTGTTATACTCACTGTGGAATCTAAGGGGTTAATCCTCTGCATTGTGTAAAAAGGATGTTTGACCCTGTCTTCTCTGATTCTTTTGCTGTCCCCAATCCATCGGCTGATAGTAGCTCTAGGAGTCACTCTGCACATGCTCAGTTTGGTATGTATTGCTGGAGTTTTTTGTGTTTTTTTTCTTGGGAGAGTGCGTGCGATCAGTACAGGGTCAATCAGCACTGTCCAGACAGGGGTTCAGGGGTTATGCAGCCTCATAGGACAGTTGGAGGAGAATGAAAACTCCTATGAGCTTTAATCAGTGCTCAGCTGGACACAAAACTGCTGTATACTGCTGATGAGAAAAGGTATTTAGCAGTTTATATTTACTAAAATAATTGCATTTCCATGTTCTGTGTACTGTGGGAGACCAGATATAGTGAATGCAGGGTCCGGGGAGACCAGATAGAGTGAATGCAGGGTCCGGGGAGACCAGATAGAGTGAATGCAGGGTCCAGGGAGACCAGATATAGTGAATGCAGGGTCCGGGGAGACCAGATATAGTGAATGCAGGGTCCGGGGAGACCAGATATAGTGAATGCAGGGTCCGGGGAGACCAGATATAGTGAATGCAGGGTCCGGGGAGACCAGATATAGTGAATGCAGGGTCCAGGGTTTAGTGACGCCATAAACCCTCAGTGTATTTTAGTGTAACACATTGAGCACAATAACATTAACATCCCCCAGTAAACCATTAAAATTCTCACCCCAGCATTTGTAGTTTACAATGCTGCTGGCTCCTGCTTTCTCAGCGCTGCTTCCCCGAACTTTGGACAGGAAAGGGTTAACAGTGGACAGTACAGTCTGCAGACAGCCCGTTAGCTTGGAGGAGGATCAGGGGAGTGCCAGGACATCCTAGCCTATGGGGCTGTGTGTCTCACAAAGTTCCTGCATGCAAGGTTGGTTCCATAGGATGCTGCAAGAGAAAGGAGCCACCCTGAGACAGCGGTCATGGCAGCACCTTAAACTGGAACCAACGATGAAGAAGCTGCAGACTCCATGAATAAGTCAACTGCTGAATGTGCTTAAAAAAAAAATGAGGATTTAGTATAATTTTAATGTCTCTCTCTGACCTAACAAGAAAGTTGCTGACGTTTGAGAATCGCTATTATGGCCCCTCCCCCAACACATCCCTGTGTGCTCCCATTTAGCTCTGTGCACAATGGGACGCCTTTGACTTTCCCTCACATCCCTTTTTCTGTTCCTTTTTCTGCTCTGTTGGCTTCTATTCAGCTTATTACAACAAATGTGAATGTATAAAGTGTGAGCACTGTGTGTACCTCACCTGTACTGTTATACGGGGGGGGGGGGGGTCAATATCCTATACCCCCCCTCCCCCGCACCCCATCCGTTCTCCCTGGCTGCCCCTCTACATTGATTGCTAATCCGTGCTCATATACTATGTAAGCTTCAAATCTTCCACGCCGGCTCCCATGTGACTTGATGATTGGCCACTCAGGCGTCCAGTGCTGCACTGAAGGGAGGCGGGCGTGATGTCCTATATCGCCCATACCTGGAAGTACCGGGGATTTCTCCAGGAACTGGATCTGGGGAGAGCATGGAAAGTACATAGAGCCTGTCTACATTGCCTTCTGAAGAGTGAGCCTATCACTTTTTCTCAGTATATGTACAGCACATTTTTTGCTTTAGGGCTTGTTCACATGTGCAGCAGCCTATGCCACCCCTCTGAAAAGCGATCTGCAGTGGACCTCTTTTCAGAGGGTGTTTGACAGGCATTGAGGCGATATGTCGCCTACTCACCACTTGATTTAACCCAGTCAATGACGCAGCAGCGCATGCCAATAGACTTGCATTGGGCGCATTCAGCGAATACGACATGTTTAATTTTTGCCATGCCTACAATGCACAGAGCAACCGCGTCTATACAGCCCTGAGCAGCTGCATGCATTGGTTCAGGCAGGCAGTTGGTAGTGATGAAGCCGCGCACGGCTCAACCGCATTGTTTTACTGCCCACTAGCTGCACTTGTGAACAAAGCTTAACACTTGGATTGTTCAGTTCTAAGGGAATTATATATCATTTTTTATATTTGTTTTTCAGGTACTTATATAGCACCATCAATTTATGCAGCACTTTACATATATATTGTACATTCACATCAGTCCCTAACCCTCAAGGGGCGTACAATCTAAGGTTCATAACTCACATTCATACATACACATACTAGGGACAATTTAGACAGGATCCAATTACCAGCATGTCTTTGGAGTGTGGGAGGAAACCAGAGTACCCAGAAGAAACCCACGCAGGCACAGGGAGAACATGCAAACTCCAAGCAGGTGGTGCCCTGGTTGGGATTCGAACCAACAACCCGAGTACTGCCAGGCGGAAGTGCCAACCATTTAGCCACTGTGCTGCCCTGCCCTTCTGTAAAGTCAACCTGTGCTTTGCTGGTGTGCTCCATATTTTTCAAGACCCGACTGGGATCCTGAAGGATTTTGTATGAGGGGTGTACCTTACCAGTCTGTCTTTTGGTGATACCCTGATATACAGGCATATTTTCAGAACCACTGATACGGCAAACCTTTACAAATATTTATGTAGTATTTATATTGATGTATTTGTTTTTTGTTTTTTTTTGTAGGCCTCTGTGTGTATGAGGAGAAGAGACTCCGATCGTCTTCATTCACGTTCAGGCCGTCCAGCTCCTCTAGTGAAACTGGTAGGAAATGTTTCTTTTATGAATGTAATAAATTGTCTGCCCTCTGTTCCCCCATTGCTGTATTAACACATATCTCCGTCATATATCCATAAACCAGTTATTTATACTGTGAGGATGTACAGTGTAGGCACTTAATAAAAAATGGTGATGTAGCGCTGCCATCTAAAACATATCCGCATGATAAACAATAAAACTTGCTATATAATGAAATGCTGTGCAAATATAAAGTATTAATACAAATCATCCATAACAACAAAGTGCAAACCAATTCCTTGAATAGATCAGTCCATATAACATATGTGACCATGACAGTGCTTGTGCTTAACCCCTCGCCTACAGGGCACTTTCACCCCCCTCCTGCCCAGGCCAATTTCCAGCTTTCAGCGCTGTCACACTTTGACAATTGCACGGTCATGCAACACTGTACCCATATGAAATTTTTATCATTTTTTTTTTTTTGACAGAGCTTTATTTTGGTGGTATTTAATCACCTCCTGGGTTTTTTATTTTTTCTTAAACAAACCAAAAACCACTGAAAATTTTGAAAAAAAAAGTTTTTTCTTAGTTTTTGTTATAACATTTTTTAAATAAGTGATTTTTCTCTTTCACTGATGTGCGCTAATGAGGCTGCAGTGATGGGCACTGATGAGGAGGCACTGGTAGGTGGCACTGATGGGCATTGACAGGCATCACTGATGGGCACTGAAAGGCAGCACTGATATATGGCACTGTTAGGTGGCACTGACTGGCACTGTTAGGTGGCACTGACTGGCAGCTCAGATGGGCACTGATATGTGGCATTGATGTGCACTGGTAGGCACTGATGGGCACTAACAGCTGGTACTGATGAGCACGAACAGCTGGCACTGACAGGTGGCACTGATGAGCACTGACAGGTGGCACTGCTGGGGCTACACTGATCATCAGGGCACACTGATAATCAGTGCTCTGATGATCAGTGTATATGTCTCCTCCGCGGAATGCCGATTACCGGCTCTCCTCTCCTCTGTCAGTGTGACAGCTCGTGAGGAGAGAAATGCTGATACCGGCATTTCCCTGTTTACATGTGATCAGCTGTGATTGGACACAGCTGATCACATGACCGAGCCGACATCTTCGGCTCTTTCCGTTGATCGGTGATCCGCTGTGTCCGAGGGACACAGCGCACCGCCTATTGCTGCGCTGCTGGAGCCGCGCATGCGCGGTTAGAATGGGAGGACATCATATGACGTCCTCCCAGAACGAGAGAACCACCTTGCGCCCGTGATATTACTATATGGTGGGTGGGACGTGGTTAAAATACACTTCTGTCAATCTTGTGCCACCTTAATGCTCCCAGAACTCTCACCTCCCAGTTTTCTTTAAAATAACGTGTGTATAAATTGTCTCCGTTTCTCGCCTCCACTCCTTTATAGACACTCCATATCCCTCTTCTCCTCTTAGATCAATGTCTGGGTGTATTAGAAGCACCCCTTCTACCTTAGATGAGCCGTATCAACTCGTTTATGCATTCAAAAACAACG